>NC_062566.1:68319166-68622196 GCF_022837055.1 Prionailurus viverrinus
TTTGTGACACTGGCCTTGCTCTGCCCTCCAGTGAGGACAGCAAGGTTAAATTGTGGCAAAGACTCGTCCCAGCAGGAGCTACCGTTGCTGAACCAAAGTCAGTGAACTTGCCATTGCTGTTATCATGTGAGAGAAGATTTGGGAGGGCTGGCTGGTTTTTAACCTTTTGGCCAGCCAGATGTGAAAGTGATTGACTTCCAAATTATACCTATAATATGTGGGATGATTCGAGCTGGAGAATAATAAGATACCGGGGAAATCAAGCTTGGCACTGTTGCCCAAGATGGGAAGTTTTTCTCTGTTAAGTGACATTGTGTTTACTCCTCTGTCCTTTATTGTAGTATAGAAATATCCTGAGAAGTGGGAGCAAGGATCAATGATGTAAAAAAAAATTAATAATTGTGTCATAGAGAACACTGCTTGGTTTACTCTTTTCATGTTATCCTATGCCACCCAATCCCCCAATATGACAACATAATGCACTGACTTCCCATTGACAGAATCAAACATGATAGACCCTGGATACTTATGATAATACGTGAAATATGCTATGTAAATTGCAAAATTTACCTCAGAAAATATTGAGCTTTCTCTTGTGAATAAACTCCACTGCAATTTCAGATTGCGTCTCCCAAGCCCTCGGTGTTTTATACATTACATGCATCTCGTTGAGTGCCTGAGGTAAGGAAGTTATTGCACTAGGTGACTGGCATGTGTGTTCTCATTTAATTCTTATTGGAACACTTCAAGGTTGGTTGCAGGATCCTTTCAGGAGACAGTGTAGCAAAATGCTTGAGACCACTTTGCTTTGGGACCAACATGCTTGGATTTCCAGATCTACCATTCATCAGTTAAGATCTTAGGTAAATGAGTTAATAATTTTTATGTGTCAGTTTCCTCATCCCTATAGTGTGAGTACTGATGAGAAGTAAATGAGATGATGCCTGCCAATGCTTAGTCCATTGCCCAATAGAAGGATACTGACCATTTACAGAAAAAAATTGAGCATAAGAGAGGTAAAAATACCTTGCCTACTGTCACAGAGCAAGTGACAGAATGGAGCCTTCCCTCCATATCCTATTTACAGCAGATGCTTTTCCTCATGCCAAAAATAACACTCTATTTCAGTATAGTATTGTATTGTCTTTAAAAAAATTTTTTTAATGTTTATTTTATTTTTTGGAGAGAAAAAGAAACAGAGTGCGAGTGGGGGAGAGGCAGAGAGCGGGAGACATGGGATCCAAAGCAGGCTGCAGGCTCCAGGCTCCAGGCTCCGGGCTCTCAGCACCGGGCTCAACGCGGGCTTGAACTCGCAAGACTGCGAGATCGTGACCTGAGCCAAAGTTGGACGCTTAACCAACTGAGCCACCTAGGTGCCCCTGTATTGTCTTTATAGAGCTTATCACTGTTTAAAATTATCTTATTTTTAAAAAATCTCTTTAATTTTTTTCTTCTCCTCTATCTTCTTCACTACTGCATCTTCCTTGCCTGAACAATGCCTAGTACAGAGGAGGTTATCATCAATACATACTTGTTGAATGAATGTACAACAGATAAAATTACCCCTTGAGCCAAGGTGAAGTTTAAGGGCACCAACCCCTGCACCACTGAAAATCTGTGTTTTTAAATTCTGGCTCGCCAAAAAACTGCTAACAGCCTTCTGTTGACCAGAAACCTTACTGGTAACAGTTGATGAACATATACTTATATTAACATATAATTATACATTTGTTATATGTATTATATATTGTATTCTTACAAAAGCATGGTAGAGGAAAGACAATGTTATGAAGGAAATCATAAGGAAGAAACAATACATTTACAGTACTGAACTGTATTTACCAATACTCTACCTAAGTTTATGTTACCTGTTTACAAGATAAGTTGTCTGCCAGTACCTGTATCAATATTGTCTTACATGATACAAAACACTGTAGGGGCTGAATGCATTACTAACATTAGACATCAAAAATGAAAAGATAATGTGCGAAAGAAATTCCTATTTATTTACAGGTATAACAATTCATGCATTGGTGATGAAGAAGCAGCGATATGATTGCTTTATGGTAGTTTAGGGAACTGGCATGATCGCTTCACGATCACAGTGGATAAGCCTATGTGTATACCATAGTGTAATGATTATGATTCATAACCATTAGTATATAGCCTAGCCTCCACACCAGCGAATGAATTGTTATAAAGATTTTAGGGTATAGAGTATTACAGTCATATTTATAATACAGCTTTGGAAACATAGTTACATTTTTAAAAAACTGTTTACTTGATACAGTTTCTTCAATAACGAGAAAGAGAGGCATACTTTACGGTAACGTGATTCTTTGAAAGCAAAGTGATAAAACGGTAAGAAAATGAACATAGTTTTAAAAAAGGAAAACTGACACGTTAGTTTTAAATTAAATATCATTCCCCTTATGCCTATGTAAGGGTAGGCTGTGAATGGGGTCATGTACGGTGGGTGTTTGTGTGTGTAAGTTTTGATACATTTTAACTTTTAGAATACATTGGTGTATATTTTATAGTCGTAAATGATAAAATGGTATCTATCTATATATATTTTGTGCGTTAGTGACATACCTACCTTTTTCTTATTTTTTTCCCATATTACTAGGCTATCTAGCTTATCTCCAAGTTTTCCGAATTGTCGCAAATCTCCCTTGCAATTTCCGGCACATTTATTGAAAAATAAACATATAAAAGTGGATCTGCATGGCTCAAACCTGTGTTGTCCAAAGGTCCACTTTATGTCTAGAGTCCTTGCAATTCCAATACTAATGTAAAGGATTAAGATGGACTAATCTGTGTGTTATTTATCCAGAATTGTCAAGATTTCTACCCTGCAAGTCACTTAAGGTATGATTTTTTTAATGTTTATTTATTTGAGAGACAGAGAGAGAGAGAGAGAAAGCACTCAAGTGGGCAGAAAAGGTGGGGCAGAGGATCTGAAGTGGGCTCCACGCTGACAGCAGAGAGCTCCATGTGGGGCTTGAACCCCCAAACCACGAGATCATGACCTGAGCCAAAGTCAGACTCTTAACCAACTGACTGAGCCACCCAGGTGCCCCAAGGTATGATTTAACTTATGTAAGGTATCTAGCGGTCAGTTGGCTTGGCCTCTGTTTCAGGCAAAGTAGGTGGCTAAAAATTGCAGATTCTGCCCTATTAGTTACAGGAATGCTCCCTCTGTCAGAGGCATGCCTTTCTTCTTGAGGACCCTGCCCCTCCAATGTGTGAATGAACTCATCAGTGGATCAGTATTTTCAGCAGATACACATTTTCCATCAAGCGGGCTTTCTGAGCGGTGAGGACAGGCTCTCACTATCACTGAGGCGTCTGAATGCCGTGATCTGAAGAAAAAAGGAGCTTGACTCGGAGTGGCTGTTGTTTTTCTTACAGCCCATCCCTAGCCCTAGCCCTTACACTTCTGAACCAGGAGATATTTCTAGGATTTCTGTCATGAACCACAGCCACATCTCTTTTCTTAGAAAGGAGAACTATAAATTAGCCATTGAGATGCGTTTGCAACCTACTCACTTTTCAGAATATGATTTGAGTCTGTGGAAAACACTCTTTAATATTAGCCACTAAACCATGCTGTTTCCTTACTTATTTTAGTTGTTCACAGGAAGGGGTTTGAAACCAATTTATACCACCAATTTCCCAGAAGTAGATATATATTCTGAATAATCTTAATTCCTGCAATCTTGCACTATTACTTTTTTTCTGGGCACCTCTTCTTTCTCCAACTACATTTTGAGCTCACAGAAAACAGAGAAGGTTGCTTTTGTAATTTTCAGAGCTCAGAGGGAAATCCTAGGCACAAAAATTACTGTTTAAGCAAATGCATGTATGTTAAGTCAAACTAACATTATATCTCAGACTCTTGACTTCAGCTCAGGTCATGATCCCAGGGAGGTGGGATCGAGCTCTGCTGAGCAAGCAGCTTGCTTGGGATTCTCTCTCTCTCTCTCTCTCTCTCTCTCTCTTTCTCCCTCCCTCTGCCCCCTACCCCACTTGTGCTGTCTAAAATAAAACAAAACAAAACAAAATAAAATAAATGCATTTTTTTGAAGATTCATGGAAAGATTTCCAGCCAAAGTGCTTTCCCTATCCCAGATTGCTATGGCACCTGTAACCCTCTCTGAAGCAGAAAAATGTCAGTCCATGATTAAGCAGCCAACGTCTCATAGGTTGCCCATTCTCTTTGTGTGGGATTTCCCCAATGCTTGTGGAGTTGGCATCAAAAAAAAAAAAAACCCAAACAAACAAAAACAGTGTTTGATCTCTCCTTTTGAACCACAGGAAACTGAATCTAGGGCAGAGTTGGTTGGTGTGTTTCCAGGACATTTAGATGAGCTTGTCTGTGATTGGCTGTGCAACCAGAGGCGACATTCTGTTTTCTGAAACAGATCTAGGCTGCAGAGCGTTCCTCTGCGGAGATCCTTGGGTAGGATCAATGGAGAAGAGTCCTTTGGTAGCCTCGTTGCTAATCTTGTGGCTTCATCTTGGCCGTAAGTCTTTGGGTTGCCAGAGAGATTCTGGACAGTCGTGGGTGGTGATGGAGAAGGGGGAGAGGGTGGTCAGACACCTCTAGCTGTTACTTGGGAACGTGCAAAGAAAATGGAAACTGTAGAGACCAATTTCTCTGTCTGACCCTGTCTTTCTCAACAGGAGTGTGCAGCGAATTGGATGTGAACCAGTATCCTCTGTCGCTTCATGTTCACGAAGGAGAAAACACCAATTTCACCTGCCATTTTCCTACCAGCAGTTTTTATGGTTTACAGTGGTACAGATGGGAACCTGCAAAAAGCCCCAAGTTCCTGTTTACAATGGCTGTAAATGGGGATGAAAAGGAGGAAGGACGAGTAAAAGTCACTCTTGATACTAAGAAGGGTTCTAGCTCCTTGTACATCAAAGGATCCCAGCTGGAAGATGCTGCCACATACCTCTGTGCCTTGACAGACACAGTGCTCTCCAGGCACCTGCAGCCCATACCCAAACCCGTGGCTGGTGCCGCTCTGGTCTCAGCGTTGACAAGTGCCATGTGCAGGGTGGAAAAGGCAAATTCATTGAGTTACAGTGTTTTCAATAATCAGAGGAAAGTGCAGACCCAGATAAACAAACCTTCCAGTCACTGTAGCTCCCTCAATTAACTGGACTATTACTAAGCCCCACTGACCTCGACTCCCACCGATATATTAGCTGTGTCACTGAGTCGGGTCCCTTGCTTCCTCTTTTGGCAAGACCGATTCCAGGTGCACTAGATGGTTACTCCAACCTATGTAAAGTAATCTGGTTAAACTAGGATAATATTTACTCCTCACTGTTGCTACATCCTAAGCACTAGTCATTCGGTCATGTCTGTTCACATGCATGAGTGGAACATGTGAATGTGCCCTCTTCTCACTCCTGGCAAAGAGATCTGCATGTGTCATACCCGGAACAGGCAATGCCAATTTTGGTTTTGGTTCAGTTCAACTTGCCCCCTACGTGAACATCTGGATTTCATCTCTTCTCATATATGGATATTTGCATTTTTAAAGATCACTTGGGAGGCCTGAAAGGAGCACGGATAAGGGAAGCTCACTCTAATGCTTGATCTATCCCCTAGTTTGTACTGGGATTGCGATATTGAATAAGTAACTGAACTCGATGAGGATCTAAGTTTCTTTCTTTGTCATTTCCAGGCATATGAGGTGGGTAGAGCATCTGGGGCTGTGCTCATTTTGCAGACTTCCAAACAATCCAGTAGTTTAATACCCCATTGGTGCTCTAGAGGCCTCTAATTCTGGAGCCTTTTGGGGTTTGGTTAGCATGAATTAACTCCTTTCTGGGCCTTTTCATCTCATAGCTTGTCAGCTTTCTCCCGACATCTACATTAATGACTGTTCATCCAGCTTCTGTCCAGCTTCTTAAATTACGCTGCCAGTGCTCTCTTTGTCTCTTTCTTTTTGTAGATTTTTGGGTTTTGAAATCTCACTCCTGTCATCATCACATGTAAAAAAAAACAACAACTGCATATTTTGAAAACAGTATTGGATTGCATACCGATCCCTCAGATTGGACCCTTATTTAAGAGGCACACATATGGAAAGATTGTTTTTCCAAAAATCATTCACAAGGTAGTAATAAATCTATCTGATGGTCAGACTGGGAACAGTTGAGTCCGTCATGTTATTGGAATGTGTGTAGAATGGGAGGTGTGTAGCACACGACTGAGTGAGGAGAACGTACAGTCCATTGCCCAGTAGCGTTGTTGGAGGAAAACAACACAAGAGAAGGCCATTCACTGTTCTAGCCACTGGTCAGCTTCCCAAATTGGATCTCCATTATTACTGTCATAAAGATCAATGGTAGAAATTTCTGATATTTTCAGTAATAATCCTGTGGTTTTAGCTAACTCTGAATTGGTAGAAACAAAAGGCACAGAAGACAGTCAAGGACAATGTTTGGTTCGTTTGCGCATTACCGCAACACAATGCTTCACAGACTTTTTCATGTAACAGGACATAGAGAAATCGGTTGCATTTGCACAGTGCTTCCGGACAGAATGCCACTTGACACTGGTCCATGACTCCAGCTTCTCTGGGCCCCTTGCTTGCCTTTGGATGCGAGGGGATAAAGTTCTTTCCACACATGTGGCCAATTCCTGGATACAGTGGCACATAATTTGGAAAATCTACTGTTAAAAGCACGGGGGGAATGTAAATCTGGAATGCAGACTCCTTACCAAAAAAATATCTATACCTTTACAAAAGTGTAACCAAGGAAATATGAACCACAATTCTCAGTCTCTGAGTGCTAAAATTGATCTGACATTGAAAATGGTCTGTCAAATTTTGATTATTCACAGAGATACAGGCATGCTCTTGTAAATAGCTCCACAGTGTGGGGGCGTCTTTTGTTTGTGTTTTAGAGTTTAGTAAATGGAATGAGAAGAACAAGTGAAGTATAAAAATCACATTGAACAAGATAGTCTTACATCTTCCTGTTTATTGTAGGGCCCCAGCGTGAGCAATCAGCCACCTGCTCCTGTGCTGTGGAGGCCCAGGGCTCACATCACACCCAAGCATTGTCACCATGCCTTCTGTGCCAGAGCGGGAGCGCTGGGGTCATATTTGAAAAGAAGTTCGGTGAAATAGGCAGATGTTCCAGGTGGAACTGTTAGAAACCATCAGAAATCAGATAGAGGAAAAACACATTTTAATTCTTGCCAATTTCTCCCAAGTCCTCAACAAGACTCTTCAAAGGACTTCAGTGACATAGCAGTTTGCTGCAGAATAAACCACCCCAAAACTTTTAAGCAGCTTTTAAACAGCTACCGTTTTACTATCTCATGATACTTCTGCTCCATGTGGCGTCCAGGGGCTCCACTGGACTGGCACACCCCCAAACTGCTCGCTTAAACGTCTGGAGCCTTAGCGAGAATGCCTGGAAGGCTGGCCTCAGCTGGAACACCGGGATGGCAAGGCTCGTCTCTCATTTGCTGTGTTCTCAGAGACTGTTCTTCCCCACATGACCTCTGGAGTGGTCTTTCCAGAAGGGAAGCTGTATATTATATCTTATGTGGTGGATCAGGGTTTTCAAAATCACAAAAGTGGCGGGGTGCCTGGGTGGCTTAGTCAGTTAAGCATCCGACTTCGGCTCAGGTCATGATCTCGTGATTCTTGGGTTCGAGCCCAGGCATTGGGCTCTGTGCTGACAACTCAGAGCCTGGAACCTGCTTCGGATTCTGTGGTTCCCTCTATCTCTGCCCCTTCCCTGCTTGTGCTCTGTCTCTCTCTCAAAAATAAATAAACTTTTTAAAAAAAATCACAAAGGTGGAAACTGCCAAGCGAACTTAACATTTAGTCCTAGAACTGCCACGATGTTCCTTCTGTGGCATTCTGTTTGTTAAAGTGAGTCACAAAGCCAGCTTAGATTCATTATGTAAGGGGAGCATGGAATTCAGGAAGAACAGACAGGGGTGGGGGGCATCTAACCAAAAAGCGAATGGAATAAACACATTCCTTGGATGATTTTATGGCCTCTTAATTGTCTGTTGCCTCTAGTCTCTACTCCTTTGGATCTAACTTCTATGTAGCCACTAGAATTATTATAAAATATATATATTTGATCAGATCACTTCTTGCTAATCTTTGGGTAATGAGAAACCATTAGAAGTTGTAAAGGTAAATTCTATATTAAAAGATATGAGTCCATTTACGTTTCCCCCCTAAGTTATCTTCTTTTTTTTTTTTAAGCTTATTTATTTTGAGAGAGAGAGAGAGCACGCACCTGTGAGCACACAAATGAGTGGGGGCAGGGCGGGGAGAAGGAGAGAGAGAATCCCAAGCAGGCTCCATGCTGTCACCTGAGTCAAAATCAAGAGTTGGACGCTTAACCGACTGAGCCACCCAGGTGCCCCTCTTAAGTTATCTTCTATGTTCACCTCCCACCCCTTTTCATTACATGCCACAGATGCGTATCTACTATTTAAAAATTCTAACCACTTGTGCACACACTGAACTCTTTCTTAAATCTGTGCCCTTGCAGATGCACCCCCTTTGCCCGGAATATACCTTCCCCATTGTAAAATGTCTACTCATCCAACTCATCCAGTTCAGACAGCATTGTTTACCTCTTATCTGAAATCTCATAGGATAACACATAGCATTTTAGTATAAATATTCTTGAATCTGTACTCCCTCGTGATTATTTTAACAAAAATATTTGCTACTTTGAGCTGTCTTATATTTATAGTCAGTGCAAGGATTTCCTACTGGGAGGGGAGAGATTCCTTCTACTCCTCAAACCAATTCCTTCTTCTCTTCATTTAGCAAATTTCTACGTCACGCCATGGGGCCCAGAGACAGTTTACAACAGAGAGTACGGTGTGTGTTGGAGAAGAGCAGATTTCTTCCGTGCCAGACGTTCTCGCTCCAGGTTAGGCTTCCGTGTGTACTGCAGCCCTGCCCTTGTTCTGCCCAGAAGTGACACAATGATTCAAGTTTCCACAGGTGCCCCTTCCAGACTCCTTGCTCTTTTGGCATGGGAAGGAGACTTCATTATCACAGCACTGGTTTTGCCTTCATTTGGGGGCCCCAAACCAACATTCCTGGGAAGGAAAGAGGATCCCAAAGGTGTGTATGTCCAAAACGTTTATCTTAACTCATGGGATTTTCATTTTCTAGCTCATCCTGAAACTGCTAAAACAGAACATGTTCTGTTTCCATATTATGCTTTAATTCAAATTCAGATCCACTTTTAACTCTAAATTGAAGTGTTGAGATTTCTGCTATTAAAACATTTACATGGCAATACTTCAAAGACATTAGAGCTCCTATAGTGGATTAAACCATGAATCTCCCAAAGAGAAGTCCACTTCTTAATCCTCGGGAACTGTGAATGTGACCTTACCCGACAAAGAGCCTTTGCAAAAGTAATTAAATTAAGAATAGCAATATAAGATCATCCTGGATTATCCAGGTGGGTCATAAATCCAATGACAAATGTCTTTTTGAGAGACACACAGAGGAGAAGGCCCTGTGAGGCACTCTGGCTAGAGGTAGAGTTTGGAGAGATGCAGCCACAAGCCAAGGGATGCCTGGAGGCATCAGGAGCTGGAAGAGGCAGGGAAGGATCCAACCCCTGAGCACTCAAAGGGAGCATTGCTCTGCTGACACCTTGATTACATACTCCTGGCCTCCAGCACTGTTAGAAAATAAGTTTTTGTTATTCTGAGCCACCACGTTTGTGGTAGTCTGTTATGATAGACCTAGAAAACGAAATGTGGTTTCTCCCTAAAGTAACATGTGTACGCAGCTACAACCAACCCTTGACTGTCTGCATTCCCAAAGGGTATATGCAAGCACACACATTTATTTATCATTTAACAAATATTTGAGTACCCACTGTTTGCCAGGTATTAGAATAGTTTGTGGGAACATGGTGATGAACAAAGACAAACTTTAATTAAGTGACTACCACACATCAGGGACTTTACTTGTGATACGGTAGTGACCAAAACAGACAAAATTCCTTGTTTTCAGAGACCCCACATTCAAAAGAGGCACTGTCCAACAGAACTTTCTGAGGTAGCAGAAATACCTATATTCACACTGTCCACTAGCCACTAGCCCTACGTGGCTATCGAGAACTTGAAGCGTAGCTAATATAACTGACAAACTAAATTTTATTTTATTTTTACTTCTTTAAAGTTTTTATGGATTTATTTTGAGGGATGGAGGGGTAGAAGAGAGAGAGAGAGAGAGAGAGAGAGAGAGAGAGAATCCCAAGCAGGCTCTGAGCCCGACGCGGGGCTCAAAGTCACAAAGTATGAGATTGTGACCTGAGCCGAAATCAAGAGTCAGACACTTATCTGACTGAGCCACCCTGACACACTAAATTTTAAATTTTATTTAATTTTAATTACTTTAAGAAGCCTCATGTGGCTAGTAGCTACCATATAGGTCAGCGCAATTGTTAAGGATGATATATAGTACACACGCTCAAGGTAGATGAATATGAGGCAGCTCAGACAATTAACAGATCATTATCACACAGGGCAATAAGCACTGTGGTAAGTGAGATTGAAAATCTTTGGAGCCGTGGGGAGCTATTCTACCCAAGTGTTTTAAGGAAGCCTTCTTAGAGAAATTCATATGTGATAGATAGACCTCTTCTTTCAAATTATGTTGATTTTTTTAAAAATTACTGATATGTGAACAAGTAACACATTGGGACAGTAGAGATGACCTCTAAACTGGTAATTAATAACCAGGGTAATCTGTATGATGACAGAGAAATAGGTACTTTTTATCTTCTACTTTGAGATCATGGGTGACCTAACAATAAATTATGAATCTTTTCCCACATTTATTTAAATATCTGTGACCTAGTATGTTCCATTTGTTCATGCACAGACAAACGCTACTTTTTTCTGGATGAAACTGGGAATGCCAAATGGAAGTTTTATTACCTGTTGACTTCCTAGTTTTAAATCACAGAACCCATTTTTTTTTTTAAAGACAAAGTATTCCTCCCTGAACAGTATCAGCAACAGTAAACTTTTTTCCCCAAGTCTTGACAAATATGGGCACCATTTGAATTAGAAAACAGTGTAGGGGGCCTGGGTGGCTCAGTGGGTTAAGCATCTGACTGCCACTCATCTCAGGGGTTCCTGAGTTCAAGTCCCGCATTGGGTGAACTACAGCCTGGCTTCCGGTAAAAACCCAAGCCTGCGTCTCTCTCTCTCTCTCTCTCTCTCTCTTTGTCTCTCCTCCCCTTCGCTCATGTGTACCCTCTCTCTCTCAAAAAACAAACAAGTGTATAAGGAATCGGTTATAAAATCGGCACATTTTGAGTCTGGCCCCCAGGAGGCAGCATTTGCAATCATAGACCCTCTTCTGAAGGTGATTGAGAAAAATAGTCTGATTGGCTACCTGAAATTGCAGTCACTTCTTTCCCCTTTCTTTCCAAAAGGCAGTGTAGTGGTACACTACATTTCTTTGGGTCTGGGAGACTCTTGTAACAAGGGAAACATATTTAGGAGCAACCAGATTCAGTCATTCTTTCTCAAGAGGAAGAAGAGGGAGATGTTACTTACAGTACCAGTGTTGATCTTGTGGATGCAAATATCACGTGAGTTTGAGATTTCCTTGATTGCTTCCAGAGAGCCCAGCATAGTGGAATACCATCTGCAGGAATGAGATTTTTCTGATTGAGAGCAAAAAAATTGGAGAGGGGGAGCTAAAAAATAAGAAAGTTAGAGGCACTTGGGGAGGGAGACAGGGAAAGAAGGAGAAAATTAGACAAGAAGAGTGTAACTCAGAGAATAGAGATCTAATCAGATTTTCTCTGATGCCTCCCATTGGGTTTTTGTTTGTTTGTTTGTTTTTAACAGAAGTGAATGGACAAGAGATAAAGCAAATTCCTCAATTCCTGCTTCTACAAGAAGGAGAGAACTTCACCATTTACTGCAATTCCTCAAGGACTTTAAACAGTTTACATTGGTATAAGCAGAGGCCTGGGGGCAGTCCCATCCTCTTGATCACCTTAGTTAAGAGTGGAGATGTGAAGCAGGAAAGACTGACAGCTTGGTTTGGAGACACTAGAAAGAACAGTTTTCTGCACATGGTGGCCACCCAGACTGCAGATTCAGGAGTCTATTTCTGCACAGGGGCACAGTGCTCTCAGAGCACCTGCGACCTGTCCCCAAACCTTGCTGTGGAGCTCCAGGAACAACCCTTCCTTATCTCTCTTTAGGGCAGGAGTCAGAGAAAGCTGAAGGCACCATGCCTGTGTAAAGTTAAATGTTAAATAATTTTAAAAGAATCTCCAGACTCAGATGGCTTAATTGTGAGAATTCTATTAAAAATTTAAAGAATTGGCATGAATTTTAAACAAGTTCTTCCAGAAAATAGAGAGTAATTGCTAACTCCTTTTATGAACCTAGTATTACTCCAGTACCAAAATCAGACAAAGGACATACAGAAAACTGCAGAGAAATTTCCCTCATGAATGACTATAGGCACAAAATTTAACAGAATATTGGCGAGTAGATTCATCAATATACAAAAAGAATAATACCAAACGCGAGTGGATTTTTCCCAGGGAGGCAAGACTGCTCTGCTTCAATGTTTGGAACTTAACTGATGCAATCTACCATCCTAACAGGCTAAAGAAGAAAATCACATGATCGTGTTAATCTATGCAGAAAATAATTTTGCCAAAATTCAACATTCACGCTTGCTAAAAGTTGTGACAAACATAGGAGTAGTGAAATCAAATCATTATTGACGGTGGGGCTTTCAAAGTCTTCAGCATTGCTCTGTTGTTTAAGAACAATGCCCTTTGTTCTTAAAAGTCCTTTTCCCTTCTCTTTCTGGACACCAGTCATTTCTGACTTGTCACTTACTTCTCCAGGCTACTCTTTGAGGTTTCGTTGGTACGATTTCCACTGCCCTCTCTTTGGTGTTGGGTTCCTTGGGAATTTCCCTTAGTTTCTATTCTTTTCTCTGAGTATTGCAAGACACCCATGCTCTGAGTGTCTTGGTGAAATTATATCTACTATTTAAAGGGAGTACTATATCATAAATAATATAGTGGGTGAGGAGCTGGGCTTGGTGTATAACAGAATTAGACTCCAATTCTTATGTTGTCCTCGGACAAAGTATTTAACTTCATAAAGATTTGATTTCCTGTCAGTAAGTTAGGATAATGTCTACTCTAAGGGACATTAGTAGTAAATTATCAGTGGTTAATAACACGGATTCTTGAATCATTCTAATGGGACAAATTCCAGTTGTCCCTTACTGTGACCTTGGAGAAATTACAAACTTCCTTCCACATTTCAGTTTTCTCATTTATAAAATGAGGATGGTAATACTATTTACTTCATTTGGCCAAATAATAGTACTTACTTCTTTTCTTTTTTTTTTTTAACGTTTATTTATTTTTGAGACAGAGAGAGACAGAGCATGAACGGGGGAGGGTCAGAGAGAGGGAGACAAAGAATCCGAAACAGGCTCCAGGCTCTGAGCTGTCAGCACAGAGCCCGACGCGGGGTTGGAACTCACAGACCGCGAGATCATGACCTGAGCCGAAGTCGGCGGCTAAACCGACTGAGCCACCCAGGCCCCCCTAGTACTTACTTCTTAAGATGAAAACAGACTCTTAGTAAGCAGCCCCTTAAACATACTCTAATCAGATTATAATGCTAAGAAATTCATTCAAGCCTAAATAGGAGCAGGAAAAAGGCACAAAAACCTTGACACAATTTGTTACCATATTTGACCCCCAGAGGGTGATATTGTATAAACTCTTCTAAAAAAAAAAAAATTCTACCTCACTTCTGTGAGCTTCTTTACCTTACAACTCACAGAGGCACACATTCTGAGTAGGCTACACACCAGGAGCAGTCATTGTCAAGGAAGCGTCTCTTACCAACTATCTCTAGAACTTAGCCTTTGAACGGGGATTTCTGGAAACTCAAATTTTCCTTGTTACAAAGACTCAGCGCAATCCGGCAGGCTTCTTCCTGCTCCTCAGGGGAAATCTTCCAGAACACAGCCGTGTTCTGGAACACAGCCTCACCGCCTAGCTATGTGCTCAGTGGCCATCCTGCTGTTTGGAATGCTCTTCACAGTGAGTAAGTAACACTGTATTTTACGCTCCTGCCTCCATGTCAGAAACACTGTTCTGACTGGAATCTGCAGGGAGACACTGTCTCATTTTAAGTACGTCTGTCCTGGTCTCACTGACTCAGCATTGATGTTTCAGGAGGAACGGGAGCCCAGTCAGTGACTCAGCCTGATGCCCAGGTGTTGGTCTCTGAAGGAGCCCGTCTGGAGCTGAAGTGCAACTACTCCTCCAGTGGAACGACTTATGTCTTCTGGTACGTGCAGTACCCCAACCAAGGACTCCAGCTTCTCCTCAAGTACGTATCAGGGGACACCCTGGTTAAAGGCCTCAACGGTTTCGAGGCTGAATTTAGGAGGAATGAAAACTCCTTCCACCTGAGGAAATCCCCAGCCTTTGGCAGCGACGCGGCCGAGTACTTCTGTGCTGTGAGTGACACGGTGCCTGGGACTGCAGGGGGACCTGAACACAAACTTCCTGAGACACCGCAGTTTTCAGAGACTCAAGGACACAGTCTGACTTGTTTTTAGCAAGGTCTGTCATTTGATGGAAGTGAGCAAATGGAGGAAGAGACCTCTGGGGGGTGTTTGGCTGCTGGCTCCTGAGGATAAATAGGAACTTCACCGTGTATCTTCTTTTACTACTGGGTCATGTAGACAAGTCCTGGAACAGAGACACTTGTATGGATATTCTCCTGCCATTTGGGGATATTGCGTTCTAGAGGGTCCGGATTCCACTTTAATGTGACCAATACCGACCATCTAATCTTTCACTTTCTGAACTCACCTCCAACATGCTCCCCACACCATCTTTTGCTTTTTTTACTTTCTAACAGCTCCATTCTTTCAGTCTCTGGTCATAACTCAAGAGTTATTTTTGATTCTTATTTTTTCTCTCACTGTTGACATCTAATCCACCAAAAACTCCAGGTGGCCCTATCTTTAAAATTGATCCATAGGGGAGCCTGGGTGGCGCAGTCGGTTAAGCGTCCGACTTCAGCCAGGTCACGATCTCGCGGTCCGTGAGTTCGAGCCCCGCGTCGGGCTCTGGGCTGATGGCTCAGAGCCTGGAGCCTGTTTCCGATTCTGTGTCTCCCTCTCTCTCTGCCCCTCCCCCGTTCATGCTCTGTCTCTCTCTGTCCCAAAAATAAATAAACGTTGAAAAAAAAATTTAAAAAAAAAATTGATCCATAATCTGACCACTGCTACCATCTTCACTATACCTCCCTGGTCAAGCCCCCCTCATCCCTCAGATGAATTACTCTGAGAGTCTTCTAAGGGTCCCTTGGCTTGTCCTTCTATACTTCCTCCTTCTTCTTCCTTCTTTCTTCTTCTTCTTCTTCTTCTTCTTCTTCTTCTATTTTTTTTTAAGAGCTGGGTCAGCCAATCAGCTTTTAAAAAAAATGTTTATTTATTTATTTTTGGGAGAGAGAGCGCTAGAGAGGGGGCCAGGGAGGGGCAGAGAGAGAGGAAGACAGAATCCCAAGCAGGTTCTGCACTCTCAGTGCAGAGTGTGTTGCGGGGCTCAAACTCACGAACCTCGAGATCGTGACTGAGCCAAAATCAAGAAGCAGGTGCTTAACTGAACCACCCAGGCACCCCTACAGTTCCTTGTTAATACAGCAGTGTCTTCCTCACTTTGGGCTGCTGTATCAAGTACCGTTGACCAGGTGGCTTACAAACAACAGAAATTTATTTCCCACAGTCTTCAACGCTGGAAGTCTGAGATCAGAGTGCCGGCATGGTTGGGTTCTGGTGAGTATTCCTTCCCAGACTGCAGACTGCCACCTTCTCGGTGCATCTTCATGTGGCAGAGAGCAGAGAAGAGCAAGCTCTGTCAGGACTCCTGTAAGGTCACGAATCCCATTCAGGGCTCCACTCTCATGACCTCACCTAATCCTAATTACCTCTCCAGAGCTCCACCTCCTACAATCATCACATTAGGGGGTGGAGTTTCAACAAATGAATTTTGGAGGGCACACATTCAGTCCATGACATGAAGCCCATGTGATTCTTTAAAACATAGGTCAGGGGTGCCCGGGTGGCTCGGTTAAGCATCAGACTACGGCTCAGGTCATGATCTTGCACTCCGTGAGTTCGAACCCCGTGTCTGGCTTTGCACTGACAGCTCGGAGCCTGGAGTCTGCTTCGGATTCTGTGTCTCCCTCTCTCTCTGCCCCTCCCTGACTCACACTCTGTTTTTCTCTCTCAAAAATAAAGAACATTAAAAAACATCTAAAAAATAAAAAAAAAAACACAAGAGCAACACAGGTCAGATCATGTCACATAAATGCTTTCAGTAGTTTCCCATTTTTCTCAAAGTCCTTACAATGGCCTATAGACTCTACATGATCTTCTCCTGTTACCTTTTTAAAATGCTAAGGGGGAAAAATTAGTTTTCAATCCTGAAAACCACAGCCAATGAAAATTCCCTACTGAGATTATGGTAAAATAAAGACTTTCTCCAGTGAAGGAAAACAGAATTCACTCTTAAGTGGACCTACCTTAAAAGAAATCCTGAAGAAAGTTCTTCAGACTGAAAAGAAATGATACCAGAGGAAAATCTGGAACTTTAAGAATGAACTAAGAACAATGGAAATAGTAAAATTCTGGTCATATGTAAGAAATGAATTTTCTTTTCTTATTTAAGACATGTATAGCTACTGAAATCAAATCATTATAACGTTGATGGTGGGGCTTTCAAAGTCTCGGGGAGTCTGGGTGGCCCAGTCGGTTGAGCATCCGACTTCAGCTCACATCATGATCTCACGGTTTGTGAGTTCGAGCCACGCATCAGGCTCTGTGCTGAAGGCTCAGAGCCTGAAGCCTGCTTCGGATTCTGTGTCTCCCTCTCTCTCTGCCCCTCCCCCACTCATGCTCTGTCTCTGTCTCAGAAATAAATAAACATTAAAAAAATTTTTTTTTAAAGTCTGAAATGGAAGACATCCAACAGCTATAAAATGAAGGGGGGGGGGTAAAATAACCTATACAAGTGTAACATTTCTATATTTTGCTTAAAGCACTGAAATAACTCTACACAGACTGGGAAAGGTGAGGCAGTAGGCACGCTACATACAGTCCTTAGAAAGCATACTACATAACATACTACAAAAAGAAAGAGCAAATAGATGATAGAATACTGAGAAACAAAATCAGAGTATGCAAACAGAACATGAACAATAAAATGATGGACCTAAATCTAATCACATCAATAATTATGTTAAATACAAATAGTTTAAATACACAAATTTAAAGAAATTTAAAGACAGACATTGCCAGTGTGGATTTTTTTTGACTCACCTGTGTACTGTCTCATGAAACCCATGTTAAATATAATGACATAGATTAAAAATAAAAGTATGGGAGAAGACATCCAGGCAAACACTAATATGGAAAGGCTATATTAATGTCAGACAATTTAAACTTCAGAAAAAGAAATATTACAGAAATAAAGAGGTATATTCCATACGTATAAAAGTTCAGCTTACTAAGAAGACATAACAGTGTTAACATATATGCATATAACTTCAGAATGCTGAAAGCTAAAACTATTAGAACTGAAAGAAAAAAAATAGACAAATCTACAATTACACTTGGAGACCTTTACCCTTTGTGCTCAATAAGTAACAGAATCCATCGTCAGAAATCAGCAAGATTATAGTAGACTTTCTGATCAGCAAGATCAGAAATCAGCAAGAATATAGTATCACCTTATTGATACATATTTACAGAACACTTTGCTAAGCGATGACAGAAAACACATGAAGCATGCTTAGAATAAAGAACTTTATTCTTTCATCTTTTAAAGAATTACCAGTTATGACGATCTGCCACAAAACAAATGCTGTATACACACGATGGACTACACTAGAACACTGTAAGGTAACCCACATATGTGGGGGGGGGGGTTGTGTGTATATATATATATATACACACACACACACACAACATATATATATATAAACACACACATACATAAATATAATTTGCCATTATTTTGCTGTATTCATTTATATTTTATTTCTCCTTGCATGTTTCTCCTTCCTGCTCACTTGTGTTTGAGCAAGTGGTATATCTGTGCTTCGACATGTAAGTGATGATGTCTGGCAAGCAAGCTATATTTGCTGACAGAATCTTCTGGCTTGTTTGGAAAATCCTAAATTTATTCAAGAATGTATAGGGTTTATGGAAAGTGGTAGAGATTGATGAGAGGGTTTGTGGTAGGAAATAAGAAGGAAAAAGTGGCCAGGAGAGAAGAGCAGGGTCTGCAGGTCCCAGAGCAATAGGGGGGTGGGGGGTGGGGGGTGGGATGGTCAGGTCATTGTTTCTTGACAATTCTCTTAGAATTAGTGAGATCCAGAGTGGGAAGGCTATTTGGTGACTTTAGGAAGAGTTCTCAGCCTTGAGACAGATTCTCGGGTTCCTGTAAACCTGAAAGGAGAAGACTTCTACTTGGAATACCCACCTAACAGAAACAGTCTATTGTATATTGGATAGTATTTAAAAAAAAAATTTTTTTTTAAGTAAGCCCCACGCTCAGCTCAGAGCCCAACATGGGGCTTGAACTCACGACCCTGCAAGTAAGACCTGAGCTCAGATCAAGAGTTAGATGCTTATCTGACTGAGCCACCCAGGCACCCCTGGATAATATTTTTAATATTTATGAATCCTCCCTGAAAGGGCCATGTTTCCACTCACAGATCGGAGGGACGTTGTTTACAGTTTGTGTAAATAATTCTTGGCAAAGAGTGGAGCTGGTCTCTGTCTTCATAACCACACACATAATTCTATTTCTTGAAGTCTAAGATCTCAACAGTTCTGAACTTCAAGCACCTTAGGTTCAGATGCTTGGCCAGGACGGGTGGAGAAGCTTAGATCTTATGGCTTCCCCTTGGATGCGGGCACCGAAGCTGTCAAAGACTTTCCCAACAGGCTAAGGGATATAGTAGAGTCACCCTTGTTTGGGGTTATCCAGGGTTCTCTGCAAGAATGGTAGAAAAAGTGTGTAAATTCTATAGCAAGATTAAATTTATATGTCTTATGCTGCCTTGCCAATCAACAAGAAGAGTTCTTGATCCCTGCATGTCAAAGTGGGGAGAAACACTAAAGTTGCTATTCCTGTTCCTGTGCACGCTTTAACGGGGATAAACAGAACCCCAGGAAGGATTGCCAAGATCTTGTTTGTAACAAATTTAAATTGGAGTGAAAAAGAAGAGAGAAACCAAGAGTTACCCTTACCACTAAGGAGATTCGGGGCTTCAGGAACATTTCAGTTTCACCAATTAACCTCTGTGTTTTGTATTCTTTGGGCACCTGCAGCTGGTCCCCAGTCCTGCTGCTGGGGTTGTGACACCTAGCGTCAAGGCAGCAAAGTTGTCCTCGACAGGCGTTTTGGAAAAGCAACCCCAGTGAATCAAATATTTTTAGTAGTCTGAAAAAACTATCTCAAAATGCAAATATATACATTTGATAATATAGCTATGCCTTAATATGGGCTTTGCCAACTTCTCTTCCTCTGCATCAGCTGAGGAAGTCAGTAACTTGGTCCATCCTCTTATTTTTTGACGTTATATAATGTGACACTCTAGGCCACTCAGGCCTACACTGAAGTATAACAATGGCTTTTCATAGAGTTCTATCTCCCAATGTTAGTTATATTAACTTATTTCCCACCCTTGCATAACTGGGGCCTGCAACGTGAGTACTTTATTTTTGTTCTAGTTTCTTCCGTATCTTCCATGGACATTTCCTTCTTTGTCCTATCTCACCGTTCCCTTTTCTGCCTCTCTCGGTGCCCTAAAAGGAGCTGGCAAGAGAAAACTGACTTTTGGCTCTTGTCTATCCATCCCTATTCTGTGATCTTAGACAGGCTTCTTCCTCTATTCTGAAAGGACAATTTCGCCTACTCGGCCTCTCACAGGGCCGTTCTAAAACACATTCTAGAATAAAGATGTCCACTTATCAAATAAGAAACTAATAAAGACTAACATAAATGATGGGCTGAGCCTCATTGTGCCGCTGAAGTAAAATGTACACTGGCTGTTTTGTAAGTGGATCGAATACTAAGTTGCAAACTGGCCAGGGGTTTGAATTGCTCACAACGGACAGTTACTCGTATGAAACAGAGTTAGAGAGAGTTGGGTTTTTAAAATTTTTTTTAATGTTTTATTATTGTATCTTTGAGAGAGAGAGACCGAGCATGAATGGGGGAGGGGCAGAGAGAGGGAGACACAGAATCAGAAGCAGGCTCCAGGCTCTGAGCTGTCAGCACAGAACCCGATGTGGGGCTTGAACTCATGAGCTGTGAGATCATGACCTAAGCTGAAGTCAGACGCTCAACTGACTAGGCCACCCGGACGCCCCTAGGGGGAGCTGTTTTGATGACTTAACTAGGAACACAGGCCAGTTAATTAATTTATAGCACCTGTGAGCATCCAAAGGCACTAAACCCTAGATTACAAAATTAAGCTCTAGCTCTTTGCACAGTAGCCATCTTCCAAAGAATTGTATAAAGCTACTAGTTGACTTGAATAAATTGAGTACAATATGAGATATTTTTCTTGGAAAGAGAAGATGCAATCTCAGCTGTGGATAGAACAGGTTTCCCTCGGCAGAGATTTAGGAGATAAAAACACAAGATACCTCCGGCATCCATGTTGCAGACTTAAGTTAAGGGAATAAAGATATCTCAGGGGTTGAGTTGAGGAAGGAAGGCAAGGAAATGAATATCCACAGCTGCGGTAAGAGGAAATATGTATTTGAATATTCATAACGCTCAAGGTAGTTTCAATAGATAAGTATATGTATTTCTTCTTGAATCCACCACCTCACTTGGATGCATATTTATTCTCAATGATCTAGGATGGTTACCATACCACTTTTGCATCAGACTTGTTCAAACTTTGATGAGGTGGGGATCTTGTTAAACTACAGATTATGACTCGGTAAGACCTGTAAATCTGCATTTCTAACAAACTCCCACGTGCTGCTGCTGGTCTGCTGATCTCCATTCCCCCCCCCCCACCCCCCACCCCTTGGCAAGGTTTACACCGCCCGAGAGGCAGTATTCTAAGCTGGTCAGGTTTGTGCATTCATCAGGTGCACTGCCTAGATTCGAAGCCGGACTCTGCTCTATGATCCTGGGGAGCTTAATTAACTTCTGTACCTCCATTTGCTCCTCAGGAAAAATAAGAATAATGTTGGCTACCTCCCAGAGTTGATAGGATGAAATGAGTTGATTTATGTAAAGTGTTTAGAGAAGTCGATAACTGCTAGTTGTATGCATAGTTTATCAAGTTTACCAAATCAAAAATACCTACGTTTTGGCCCAACTAGATACTTTGTATACCGGTTTATTAAAAAGGGAAAAGATGACTAATTGGATCTTGTGTGCTTGTCCTACCTCTTCACACAACCCTTGTCACAGGCCAGGACATTCACACGGGATGGGTGATTTCCCTTAGGATGATTGTGGCTAACGATGGTGATGTGCTCCTGGATGTTTCTGGATAAGGACCCCGCTAGACCTTTTTGCTCAGTCCTGTTGAGGAGGAATTGGAGGAGTAGAGATGAGCTTCAGGGAATCATAAAAATAGGTTGATTGAAACACCGTCTGATTTATGTACATAATCTCAGTGTATCCGCAAGACATACCCATAAAATAAGTAGTGTAAGCCCTGCTCTACTGAATAGGAAGCTATTATATGAGTGAGTGAAGTAAATTGATGTGACCTCACTGGTAATTGGCAGTGATGCCTTACTAATCTAAATATGTCTGACTCCGGCACCAAATCATTTAGTCAGAAATTATCCCTCCTCCACCAAAATACATATTTTTAAAGTCGGCTTTATGCCCAGCTTGAAATTGATTTTGGCTCTCAAGGTAAATAAATAAACTTAAAAAAAAAACCCGTCATCTCTTGAGTATTGGCATTTCGAGTAATGCGCAGCTGATGTTGAGGCTCAGTAACAATTATACACTGAGAGAAATCATTGTGTTGTTTGAGCATAACTGGTTTTTATTTTCTTTTTAATGTATGATTACAAACAGATCCCTTTATAGAATGGGCACACTGAGGAAAGAAACATTTCCCCAACAACTGGCGAAAGTTCATATTGATCCCATTTGACTTCAGAATCTGAAGAGCTAAATAGTAACTTAATTCTGTCAGATATTGTGAATAGTGTAGCTCATGACAAAAGGGTGATATAGTACCTAAAACTCAGTAGTACGTTATGGAGCATAAGATGGCAGAGAAGGCCCAAAAACATTCACCTGGAGAGCCATCATACTGAACCAAATCTCATTATACTTGGATGTAGTCACATGGCCAACACTGATTATCTTTACTAATGGCTATGAACAGTAGCCAAAGCAATCATGAGGCCATTTACCCAAGATTTTATGATATTTGAATACACAATACACCCACATCACAATATCTGTATACTTGAAGCACTATATTAATGCACACACACACACACACACACACACACTCTCACACATTGATTCAATAATTTGTTAGCCATGTATTGACATTTTTCTGCCTAGTAATTGCTAGGGCCACAAGAGTGAAAATGGTGCAATCTTTCTGTCAAGGAACTTGTAGGTGAATCCAACAAGTGCAATCACAACACAACATGTTGAAGACTTTGAGAGTCATGAATCAGAGACCTAATGGCAGAGTAATGCGATAGATATCAGGAAAGTATTCTTAATTAAAGAATATCAACAGGGTTATTCATCTTAATTTGGTCAAAATAGGTTCATGTCTGGGTGCTTACCCATGCCATATGACCCAGAAAATATACCACAGTTTCACACACAAACACAACACACATATCACACCTGCAAATGCAGTTTACAGACACAGTCCTGCTCAACATGCTTGCTGAGGATACCAGAAGTTATAAGATAGTATTTCCTTTATCTTCTGTTATTCTGTCTCAAAATGATAAATTTTTATTTTTTTATTATTTTTTAATGATTTTTAAATGTTATTTACTTATTTTGAGAGAGAGAGAGAGAGAGAGAGAGAGAGAGAGAGAGAGAGAGAGAGAGAAGCACAAGCAGGGGAGAGGCAGAGAGAGAGGGAGAGAGAGGGAGGGAGAGAGAATCCTGAGCAGGCTTCCTGCCCCTCCTGGCACACAGAGCCAGACATGGGGCTCAAACTCATTAACCGAGAGACCATGACCTGAGGTGAAACTAAGAGTCAGACGCTTAACCGACTGAAACACCCAGGTACGCCTCAAAATGATAAATGTTTTAAAAATTTTTTAATGCTTATTTATTTTGAGAGAGAAACAGGGGCGGGGCAGAGAGAGAGGGAGACACAGAATCCTAAACAGGCTCCAGGCTCTGAGCTGTCAGCAGAGAGCCTGACACAGAGCTGGAACTCATGAACAGTGAGATCATGACCTGAGCTAAAGTTGGATGTTTAACCTACTGAGCCATCCAGGCACCCCAAAATGATCAATTTTTAAAAGGATGTATTTTCTATTTCTGAGAAAGGTCATTAGTCTCTACTTATATCTTGGTATTTGTGCATACCAAATGAAACTAGGAGAAATAAAAGCATTACTGAAAGTAAATCACTTTCCTATCTCTCCACAGGAGGGTACTGTCTCAAAAGGCAAAATCCTTCAAAGCAGAGTGTGAGGCTGGAAGAAGGGGAGGGTAGAGAGTGAATGATTCAATTGGCTGCCACACAGAGACCTCTGCCTTTTTACCCAGATCCAAGTGGGTGGGAAGTGTTACTCTAGTTCAAAAAACCCTCTTTCAGGAGAGTATCTTTCAAGGGCAGCTAAAGTCAGTGACCAGGGCCATCTTGTGACAGGAAGAAAAGATGCCCCTGAAATTCTCAGTGCTGATCCTTTGGATTCAACTGGCATGTGAGTTTGAGAAGTTTCCAATTACCTTAACTGGAAATCCAAGGGAAAATTAAAAGAAAAAAGGGAGAGGGTGAGGGAAGGAGCAGGTGGGGAAGAGGGAGGAAAAGTCATGTCAGGCTGAGAAAGAGTCCCCAGTTCCCTTCCCCAGTGCCCACTGCTTTGGTTTTCAACAGGGCAGAGCACCCAGCAACTGGAGCAGAGTCCTCGTTTTCTAAGCGTCCAGGAGGGAGAAAACTTTACTGCGTATTGCAACTCCACAAGCACGTTTACTAGCTTTCAGTGGTACAGACAGAAGCCTGGGGAAGGTCCAGTCCATTTGATGACATTATCTAGGAGAGGAGAAATAAAGAAGCAGAAGAGTCTAGTAGCTCAGTTTGGTGAAGCAAGAAAAGACAGCTCCCTGTTCATCATTGCCGCCCAGGCTGAAGATGCTGCCATCTACACCTGTGCAGGGGCACAGTGCTCCCATGGCACCTGGACGCCTGTACCCAAGCAGGCTCTGTCACACTGCTGCTGAGTCCCCCACCCCCCTACCCGGCCCTTCCTCCCACATTTCCTGACATGAACAGTGGTAACAATCTCAGGCTCTCATGGAACCATCTCCACTACCTTTCCAGATATTTCCCACATACACTAAAGAACAAGATTCCTCTGTCGTGGGATCACCTTCTAGAAATGCATCTCACTATCTGAACCAGTAAAAATATGGGTCTACAGCTCCCTGGGGTGGGCAGTGGGGAGAAAAGAAGGGAGTCGATAGAGAAGAAAAATGAAGATAATGGTCAGAGTGCATCGTAGTTCCAATGAATCATTCTGTTTTCCTAAAGACCACAGCCAGGAATGGTTAGTCCAAGGGGGCAGAAATGAATGATTTTGCAGCTTTATTCTAGTAGAGTTGATGAAACTGGAGTGAAAGTCAGAAGTATAGTGAAAAAAAAAAATAATTAGAAGAAAGTTGGTACTTTTTTAGCAGAAAAAAAATGCCTACTGTGTACTCCAGTAACATCCCAACTGTGATTCCAAAGCAACCTCTCCATTTGGTGGTTCTGAACTACTTACACATTAGCTACAATTGCCTGTATTTACACAGGATTTGCTTGGTGATTATTAGACTTTGAGTGGTAGATATCAATAACTTCAAGTTTTCAAGGCTGAAGAAGATAGGATTCTTTTTGGTTTCCAAAATAAATTTTATTTGAGTGTAGTTCACACAATGTTACATTACTTTCAGGTGCACAACATAGTGTTTCTACAAGTTTATACATTATGCTGTGCTCATGGCAAGTATAACCACCATCTGTTACTATGCAATGCCATTAAAATATCATTGACCATATTCTCTATGCTATGCCTTTTATTCCCATAAAATATGCTGTGCCATACTCATCCCATAAGTAGAGGCTTGTACCTCCCACCTCTTTTCCCCCAGTTTGCCTCCCCCATCCCCTCCCCTCTGGAAACCACCAGTTTATTCCAAAGAAGCTAGTTGACAGTTCCTTCCACCTGGTAAGTCTTCCACTAGCCTACTTTTATACTTGACAAATTCCTATTGGTCTTTAAAGCAAGATGAGGGGCACATAGGTGGCTCAGGCAGTTAAGTGTCCGACTCTTGATTTCAGCTCGGGTCATGATCTCACAGTTCGTGGGTTTGAGCCCCACATCAGGTTCTGCGCTGACAGAGTGGAGCCTGCTTGGGATTCTCTCTCTCTTTCTCTCTCTCTGTCCCTCCCCCACCCTTGTTCTCTCTCTCTCTCTCTCTCCCTCTCTCTCTCTCTCTCTCTCTCTCTCTCTCTCACTCTCTCTCTCTCTTTCCCAAAAATAAACAAACTTAAAAAAAAAGCAAGATGATATGCAAAGCACATGGGTTTTGGAGTCACAAAAATCAAATTGCAAATCTTGTGTGCAATTTTCTAGCTCTGTATCCTTAGGCAATTATTTATCTTCATCTAAGCTTCCTTGTTAACACATGTTAATAAGAACACCCAGGGGGGCCTGGGTGGCTCAGTCAGTTGAGAGTCTGACTCTTGATTCTGGCTCAGATCATGATCTCATGGTCTGTGGGATCGAGCCCCATGTCAGGCAGAGCTTGCCCTCCCCCCACCCCACACTCTCTCTCAGAATAAATAAATACACTTGAAAAAAAGAAAAAAAAGAACACCTATTGTGCTGAGTTATTATGAATTAAATGAGATAAAATATACAAAGTTATATGAAATCCCATGTGCAACATATGTACTCAACAAATACCCTGTAATGATATGATTATTAATGCCTCTAAGGAAATGTTATCGCTACTGTGAAATTTGTACTGACTCCTCAAGAAGGAAAGATGTCATCTCTGCCTAATATTCTGGATTCCCACCTTAGTGGTCAGGAAAGCAGACATGGCAAGTTGCCAACTTAATCCACATTCTCTTCTGCCTCCTTACTTACAGAACTGTTGATAACCCATTTGGGCAACTATCTCCCCACCTTAAAAAACAAAAAACAAACAAACAAAAAAAAACCCGTGCTACATTTCACATCGTTTTTTACAACGAAGGGTTGCATATAGCACAGTTCTGACCAATGAGACATAATCAGAAAACTGCTAGGAGTTTCTATAATGTTTTTGCTCTCCTGGTACAGTACTACATTTTCCAGTCCCCTTCCCCAACTCTTCTTCAGGCAACACAGAAGTTGTAACTTATCGTCAAGGAAAGCCCAGGCCTGGGTCTCCTCCCCAATCCCACATTCATCTTTTAGAGGCCAAGTCAAATCCCTCCTTCAGATTTATTTGTGCATGAGAACTCTTTTAAAAATTTTTTTAATGTTTATTTACTTTTGAATGAGACAGAGACAGAGCATGAACAGGGGAAGGGCAGAGAGAGGGAGACAGAATCCTGAAGCAGGCTCCAGGCTCTGAGCTGTCAGCACAGAGCTGGGCATGGGGCTCAAACTCGTGAACCACAAGATCATGGCCTGAGCCAAAGTCAGATGCCCAACCCACTGAGCCACTCAGGCACCCCTGTGCATGAAAACTCTTCATAAACCATGATTTGATTGAATTTTTTGTTACCTGCAGCTAAACACAACCCTAACCGTAGTAGGATTGACATAAAACGACGTTGTGATCTTCAGAGTTCTTGGGTAAGTGAGGAAAAAAGATTTGAAGCAAGTGCTGTGTTTATACAAGGAAGGCACCTGCATTCATACTGATTATACGTACTTCTTAAAGTATTAATGTTCACATAATTTTTATTAAGAACGAAACCTTCATCTTCCATGCCAAGAGGCCTCATTTAAAAATTTCCATCAATTTCTTACACTCGTGGGAGACTGGAATTCACTTTCTCATCCAAAGTCTTTTCACTATAGACAATATCCATTTCCATGCGAATAACTAATAACTGCAGTTTTATATTTTCTCACTCTTAAATTCCAAAGGCTATTTTGCTGTTGCTTTTAATTCCATGCTGTTCCAGTAACCTATTCCAAAGGCTTTCCCTGAAAGTTTTATCATAGGGAACTCCTTCATTTTGAAGATTGTACGTAGAAATTAAAGCCAAAAAAATAAATTTGAGGGGCGCCTGGGTGGCTCGGTCGGTTAAGCGTCCGACTTCGGCTCAGGTCATGATCTCACGGTCCATGAGTTCGAGCCCCGCATCGGGCTTTGCGCTGACAGCTCAGAGCCTGGAGCCTGTTTCAGATTCTGTGTCTCCCTCTCTCTGACCCTCCCCCGTTCATGCTCTGTCTCTTTCTGTTTCAAAAATAAATAAACATTAAAAAAAAATTTAAAAAAATTCTAATTCTCTGTGGTATAAAGAGGGGAGGGCACTCTCCCAGTCCCTTTTCTTAGAGTACTTACTTTAGAAAACTTGTAATTATGAATCCTTTCTCTGTCCCTTTGAGGTGTGTAAATCTTTTAAAAAGCTGACCAGGCCTCTTGCCAGTTTTACAACCCAGGGATGTTTCTCTCAAGCAGGTGGAAGCCAGCTTATTGAGATGTAATCATGAGGAAGGATGGCACTCCTGCCTCCCAGTTACTGTGGGAGGAGATGAGCCCAAACTCCACAGACGCTTTGCTCTAAGTTGCAAACTCACCTTCTGTCCTAAAGATATGAGAAGTTTCTCTTTCAGATAAAGGCAATTAGCAAACACAGGTGGCTACCCCAATTCCCAGGTAAATTGAGGGCAAATTATGACAAAGGTCGCTGTCAAGTTCTCTTACCTGAGGACTAATTTCTGTTCATGTTGAGAAAACACTTGTAATGGGTTGTATCTGCCCAGCTGGCTATATAAAGGGGTAAAATTTTTGCCTGTGTTTTAAGTATTTTTTAATTTTTTTAATGTTTATTTATTTTTGAGACAGAGACCGAACATGAGCAGGGGAGGGGCAGAGAGAGGGAGAGAGCGAGAGGGAGACACAGAATTCAAAGTGGTCTCCATCCAGGCTCTGAGCTGTCAGCCCAGAGCCTGATGTGGGGATCATGACCTGAGCAGAAGTCAGACACTTAACCCATTGAGCCACAGAGGTGCCTCTTGTCTGTGTTTTGCAATCTCTTAACAAATTGCCTGTGGTGCACATTACATTCTGGCTTAATGATTCCTCAATAATAAAACTCTTTCTTTTCTCCCTTTGTGGAGAGGTGTTCTGGACTGGCAGGAGATTTTGTTTTCATTTCCCCAGAAGAGGGCCCAGTGTCTTTCCATAATCGTTGTTCTTAGACGTCTCTCTCCCTGAAAGGTGATGCGACACTGTGAAAAGAGCCATAGCCTCTCATGGCTCTGCCACTTAGTGGCTGGGTAACTCTGAGCATTTTATACTAGCTTTGTGAGCATCAATTTCCTCCTAAGTACCTTGCAAGTAAGTATGGTACTTACTTTACTGTGTCATCATGAGGATTAACCATGTTTTGTGAATTGCCTAGCATAGTGGATTAAAAATGAAAAAACCTGAAAGTAGGCACCACAGCTTGGATCAGATACACTCGAAACTTCACTTGTGTCCCGGTATATGTTCTGACAGGGAATATGGAAAGGACTTTTCCTGCTTTAAAGGAACTCCCTCTCATGGTGACTGGAGGTCCATTCACCACTTCCCATAGCCATCGGGCTGCAAGACCTATGAGCTGAAGAATCCTCTGACCTACCACCTCCATTCAGATCAATCATTTCTAAGAGCACTTTGGACACACTCCATGCTCCAGGAGCTTCTGAAAACATACCGTCAATGTCAAAGGTCACACTCAGAGACCCTGGGTTGGGGGCCACATTGCTGCACATAATATGCTGTCAGCCCTAGGTTAGTCCACAAGGGAACGCTCTAACCTGAGAAAAGTGTTATGATTCACTTTTAGGATTCATTGCTAAATGAAGAATGAAAATCTCTGAAACAGAGGGTTACGAATTTAGGTCAGGGTAGAGGAGGAGGAGCAAGAGAATATGTGGGCCAGAGAATTGTTAATAATGTGCACAATCCTGCTTTCTCATCACCCATTTTCTTTGCTTTGCTTTGCTTTGCTTTCTATCTCCAAAAGCCAAAATAAAGTTGGAGATTAAAATAAAACAATTTGTGGGGTAGCTGGGTGGCTCAATCGGTTGGGTGTCCAACTTTGGCTCAGGTCATGATCTCATGGTTTGTGAGTTTGAGCCCCATGTTGTGCTCTGTGCTGACAGCTCAGAGCCTGGAGCCTGGAGCCTGCTTCAGATTCTGTGCCTTCCTCTCTCTCTGCCCCTCCCCCACTTGTGCTCTCTCTCTCTCAAAAATAAATAAACATTAAAAAATTTTTAATTAAAAATAAAATAGAACAATTTGTTTCATATTTCTGTAACTTTAGAGTTTCATGAATCCATATTTTTTAGTATCAGGGACCAATATAAGCTTTCACTTATTTGTCTAGAAATTGTTGTCTTTCTCTAAACCATGCTCTTACCTCCTATAAGATCAGAAACTCAAAGATAAGAAAAATAAAAGCAAAGAAAGAGGCGAAGAAAGAAGAGGGGGAGTACATATGGGCAGAAGCAGGTGGAGAAAAAAAAGGGTAAAAGAAAATGGCAGAGGGTTGTTTGAACTGAAAATCATTACATGAGTTTCTCAACAGCAGCTTTGGGGCCAGAATCTGGGGAGAGGGGCTTTCCTGTGCATCGTAGGTATTTAATAGCATGTTTGGCTTCTACTCAATAGATGCCAGTAGCAGCCCCTCCCTTCCCCAGTGTGACAATCAAAAATGTCTCCAGGCATTGCTAAATATCCCCTGGGGAGCAAAAGTCCTGATTAAAAACTAATGATCTATACATAAACTTGATAAAGTGGAAACTTTCAGAAGATAGATAGATAGATAGATAGGAAGGAAGGATAGATATTTCAGGTATTATTTATACTTGCCTAAAAGTTTTTACTCTATCAATTTAACATATAGACTATTTAATATTCACTTCCTCAGTCTTTTTCATGTATAGATAGTAGATAGATAGATAGTAGATATAGATATAGATATCTATAGATATAGATACACATATATAGATATATATAGATATAGATACATCCTGTATTTTTTATATACAAAAAAAACTGAGGAAGCAAATATTTTTCTGTCTACTATTATGATTCATATATCTTGAACTGTTATCATATCATTTGACTTTGATAAATGCAACAAATAAGATACAAGGAATGTAAAGAATGGAAATAGGTTATATATTTGTATTATTTACAAATATACTAATAGCATATGTAATGTGTATACAATTTACATATAACAAGTAATTCACAACTGAGAAGTTTCTCAGTCTGATCTTGTCTCAGGTTTCAGCTTCGTCAGTATCTCTTACTTATAACATATAAACTATTTCTCTGTTCCCCCTCTAAGCTAACATCTCCCCATTTTTCACATAAATTATTCTACTCAGAGTTTAAATACTCAGAGTTTAAAGAAAAAAATATTCTTAAATGCTAAAAGACAACTCCTCCATTATCCCCAACACACACACGAGCGCGCGGGTGCGCGCGCGCACACACACACACACACACACACACGCGCACACACAAACGCGCACACACACGTGCACCGGCTCATGCAAGCACCCTACAGTGTAGAGGTGGACTAAGCCACAAGTAGGTGGAGCTTCCCACTACAAAGCCGAGTGAAGGTGCTTAGGGGCCGCCACTGCCAGATCTATATCATGAAGCTGATGGGTTACAGCAACAAAGTTAGCCCCAAATTCAAAGTATGATGCATATCAGTATTTAAAGGGACTTGCCATTAAGGTGTGTCCATACTGCCAAGGAGTCAAGAACCATGCAGACACAAATGAGAGTCTTGCTGGGCCTCCTGTGGCTACAGACTTGCTGTGAGTTGAGAACATCCCAAAGGGAACCTGAAGAAATTTCACAACTGAATGGGGAGATGCAAGGGAGGAAAGGAGAGGTGGAGGAAGAGAGAGAACACAAGTCTCTTGGGCTGTGTCCTCTACTATGAGGATGGAAACTAGAGAAAAATTTCCTGTACTCAGAAACAGCTACGGTCATTTTGCAGTGACCCTCCACTGTGTCTATTTTTCTCTTTCTCAACAGGGGTAAGAGTCCAGATGAATGTGGAGCAGAGTCCTGGGGTCCTGAACCTCCAAGAGGGGAGAAATACCTCTATGATGTGCAATTATTCTAGCATCATAACCAGTGTGCAGTGGTTCCAACAAAATCCTGAAGGACACCTCGTATCCTTGTCGTTCATCACTTCTGGAATGCAGCGAAAAGGAAGACTAATATTCACGCTCAACTTCCAGGAACGTAATAGCCACCTGCATATCACAGACTCGCAGCCTGGGGACTCAGGCACTTATTTCTGCACTGTGGAGGCACAGTGCTCTGCAGACACCTGTGGCCTGTACATGAAGCCATAGCTGGAGACTAACCCAACCCACAGAGCAGGGGGCAGGGGCCCAATATGATCAGAATTGTGTGTCCATTGCCTTGTCTCTCCTGGTTCATGCATAAAGCATTTCTAAATGAGCTACAACTTGACACTACAGTGCAGGCATGTACGTGGCTCATCCTGAGATCTCCATGGGGCTAGTGTTACTAGGTAAATACTGTAGATTGATCAACTCTCTCATATCTGCTTCTGTCTTTCTGGGCAGAATGAGCAGTCAACTCAACGTGGAGCAGAGCCTCCCTCCTTCATCTCTACAAGCAAGAAAATACCAATCTCACCTATATCTCCTGGGCATCTTTCTAACTTACATTGGTACATACAGAACCCTGAAAAAAGCTCCGTGATCGTTTTTCTAATATACTCAAATGGGGAATAAAAAGAGGAGAAAAAAACCAAAGGGCCACTAGTAGTATGAAGGATGGGCAGAGCTTTCTGCATCTCAGCCCAGAGACTCAGGCACCTGCTTCCATGCTGTGGAGGCACAGAGCTTTCTAGGCACCTAAGGCCTGAATCGAGACATGTGGCCGCAGCCACCAAACCCAGCAACACGAGAGAGATGTTTGTATGCTTTCCCTCACTTCTAACGTGGTGTTGAGAAGTGCACACTTGATCAGTCGAAGTGGATCAAACATTTGATTCCACTTTCAAAAAATTTGGAAATGCTGATGAATATTCAATCTAGTAACCATCTCTGTCCTAAAATAAACCATTCCTAACACGCTAACCCCTAAACCAGGGAATCAGTAAATTAGCAATCCACTCATGACTTCTAATCACGAGTATGCTGTATCATCTTGAGCAAGGGAGTCATACTCTTTCTACCTCGGAATCCTCCTGTAGGTGAGGAGAGTATTTTCCATTGCTGTTACTCGTATTTTCATACATTCAATCATTCAACAAATATATATTGAATACCTGTGAGATCCTGGATAGGGGGCTTTGAATAAATGAAGAGCTCCTTCCCTCGTTGAACATACAGTTTAATGGGGAGCTCGTTTTTGTTATCATAAAGTCCCTGCAAACTAAAGAGAAGAACTAAATTCGGAGAGAAAAAGAGATTATGAAAACAGTCAGTTAGAGAAAGCTTTCTGGAGCATTTGACGTCCCAGCCTGAAACCTTATAGTTTAATAGGAGTTCATCAGGTTGAAGGACAGAAGAGGGTGGAGGAAAAGTGTTCTGGATCAAGGAAAAGTGAGCACAAGGGCACATGCTTTTGTGTGTGTGTGTGTGTGTGTGTGTGTGTGTGTGTGTGTGTGAAGCAAGGCATATCATGGCAAATTTAAGTCCTAAAATATAATTAGTGATCAAAACAAGTGATAAAACACAGTGCATGGGTGACTCTCATGCTATGAGAGTCTTAAAATGAATAAGATCCTTGAAATTCATTGTCTGTATATTACAATACAGTAAGATGAAGGATATGGGGACCACTTAGCATGCCTACATACTCACAGAGCATGGGCAGGGATAGATAACTGCATTGAGGACCAATAAAAAGAATGGTGAAACTAATTAGTGATAAGAAATATTACTTTTCTAGAGACCTTGATTCCTTTTTAAATGCAGAAAGCATTTCTAAATAAGCTGCACAAGGTATGATAAACATGATACATAAACATGATATATTTTGACTGTTGAATAAAACCGACAATTGCCTTTAAAAGGAAATATGTGAGTGTGTTATCTTAAGAGAAAAGAATTTTCTGGCTCTTGCGGTATACCTGATAGTGGAATTATCTTCCAACTGTAAACTACTATAAAATTGGGAAACATAGGAAAGAATTGTTTTTGAGGAGTGCAGACAGGGAATGCTTTCAGTCCTTGGGAGAAAGCAAGCCTGCCAAGTGATTCCCACATGCAGGCAACATTTCTCTCCTGGGGGTATTTTCTAAACCTCAGCATAAGGACTTGAAGCCCCAGCGGAGAGCAGCAGCCTTGCTCAACGGCAAAAACAGAGATAAGAATCAGGGCTGTTAAATAACTGGCCTTTGAGGAAAACGGGTATTGGAGAGACATGAGCCTCCTATGATAGGACTGTGAAATCTGCATAGGGGGTTATCTGAGCCTACACTTCAGCTGCACATGTGCAGAGAGAGACATTGGCAAGCCTAGCAGAAAATAGCATCTGAGGGTGTAAAATCTCCGAATTTCCAGAGCTTGCACTGTGCTGGGAAGACATTGGAGCTCTGGCCTTTCCAGAGTGAAGACATCTTAGTAAATACCTTGGACTTTCAACTGAATCACCAGAAGAAGGACAGAAGTAAGGGCTATGGCCTAGAAAAAAAAACTGGAAAAGAAAATCTCTGCCTTACAAAGATTAAAGTAAGCCTCAACGAAATCTCAGTGATCTGCTAGTAATTTAACAGAGTTAACATTTTTCCAAGGGAGGCAAAATAATCCAGAGTTTCTGCTCATTATGACCCACATTGTGTAGCATACAATAAACAAAGTCACTAAAAATGTAATGAAGCAGGAGCAAGGGTTACATAAGGTATAGAAGCAGCCTCAAAAATGATTCACATTTGGAGTTAACACCAAAGGGTTTCAAAATAAATATGACTAAATTGTCCAACACTTTTTCCTGTTGCTGACTCTGTTGACCAACCACCACCGTATATCTGGCAATGGACCCATGGAGGTGGTAGCCACACGTGGCTCTAGCTTCTCTAGATTTCCCCATCAGTTTCCCCTTCAAATCACACTTTCATAGATAGACGGGCTTGGTCCTCAGATTGATTGACTGGTTAGGGATTCTTTCTCTCTGACTACCCAACTACCCTTAGACCTTCATTTCCCCAGCTCTCTTCACAACCGTGTAAGATCAAGTTCCTGTAATTTAAGCCCCTATCCCATAGCACTTATGATAACTCTGCTGCACTGACTGTACCCTGATTTTCTAGGAAGATATAAATGAATAGCATTAGAATATTCTTTGTTTTCAAGAAATGAGTGTCCAGATACCGACTGGAAGAAATAATAATCAGAAACCTAGTGTGTGTGTTCGTTAGGGCCATCATAACAAACTACCACAGACTAGGTGGCTTAAACAAGAAAGATTTACTTTCTCATAGCTCTGGAGCCTAGAAATCCAAGATCAAGGTATTAATTGGTTTGGTTTCTCCTGAGGCCTTGCCTTCCTACTGTGTACTCACATGAGTTACAAAGTAATTTGCAACAGATGTAAGACTGTCAGCTGTCAACAAGCCACAGTCATCCACAGTTTGGTAAAAAAAAAAATTGCTCCAAAAAATTTAGAAAATGATAAACATGTTCCACCCTTTCTCCCAATCAAACCAATTTCCTGTGTAAGAGACAGACTATGATCCAACTCCAGTGATTCTGCATGGGGCTTGTGGCTTGTGCTTAAATATGTGCATTGTGTGTCATATGTTTTTGTTTACCAAAGTAGTGTGTGTGTGTGTGTGTGTGTGTGTGTGTGTGTGTGTGTGTAAAAGGGGGAGGTGTGTGCATTGCGGTCCAGCAGTTCCCCTGGGCCTAGAAAATCAGCCTTCTTAGTGTGTCAGATGTGGTACCTCGTGAACTGTATGTCATTGTCCTTTCTGACATCAGTTTAGAAACTTCCTACTGCAAACACTTAACTCCAGCTATAATGAACCAAGTTTCCCCCAGCACTCTGAGCTATAATTTGCCTGTTTTCTTTCGAAATCTGACCTTCCCCTACAAAGTCAATTTGTCAATCTTCCCTAAAATCAAGCTAAAGAGCTCTGCCTTTGTGAGGTCTTCCCTGACTCCACATTTCTAGCTTTCTCAGTAGAACTAATTGATAACCATTATGTTTTCCTCATTAAGCACCCTTATGTGTCATGTCGTGTTGTAAGGATGTAGTCTTTCAGTTTAGACCACCAGATATTTAAAGTTGAAGATAGTTCCATAGTCGTGTTTAAAACCTTAACCAAGCACAGTGTCAGGTACTTCAGAGAAATGAAATAAATGTTGATAAAATATATAAATACAATAATGAATCCAAAAACATTTCTTCACTAGAAAGTTTGAATTATGAAAGTTTCAACCACATAATATGAAACAAGGACAACTTTCCAGATTGTCCTGAATTGGATAATTAGTGTAACTTCCCAGCTTGTTAGTTTCATTATAATTCAAATAAAAATTTTAAATGTTTCTTCCCATATAAAATATACATTGGAAATTGTTTTGTGCTCTGTGTCTTTGCTCAAACTAATTCCAAAAAATTATTTTGAGATTTACCATTGGCAGTAATGACTAGTTGCCCTACTGATTTAGCATTGAAAGCACAATAGATTCTTCTTGCCTCTTCCATTGGATTAAGCTGGGAAGACATATACTAGATATAGACCAAGAGCGAAGACAAACAAACATGTTGCCTTTTGACATCTCCTGGTGCCTTTCAAGTTTATGGCTTCATTCTGTCTATAAACTTTACAGGATTGTGTAATGCTTTCTCATTTGTGAACACAGAACACACCAAATGATCACATCCAAGTTCTCAGAGAGGAAATCCAGTGCAGAGGGTGATTTAATATAGGGAATAAGTTTTGTTGTGTTAATTTGTGGTTTTAAGGTAAGTGTCCAGAATTTATATCAGATTTAATTGCCTTGTGGCATTTATTCATTCAGACCAAATATGGGCACCTCTGAAAACCATCTTGGAATGCAATTACATTAAAGGCTAAGCTATCAAACTCCTTGTATTCCAAATTTGTAACCATGGTAAAGATAGCACCATACCTTTGTGTTCTCCCCCAAACACCGCCAATATCTTATTTTAACTTCTTTATGGGGGAGGGAGTGCAAATTGATTTTAAGGAAACACAGAAATGCATTTTCAGAATTTTTCTACATGTGGGCTAAAGGGGGCAGTGCTTCCTCTCATAAAGATAAAGAGCTAAAAACAGTACTGTTCATATGTGAAATAGAAGCCTCTGTGGAAGGAAATGAAAGAAGTGCAGGAAGTTGAAGTCAGATTTATGGTTGTTTGGGCAGGAGAGAAGACAACCTGAGTCCACAGGAGAAATGGGCAAGCTCCTGGGGGTATCACTGTTGATTCTGTGGCTTCAGCCAGACTGTGAGTTCTGGGTGGGAGGTCTGAATACAGTAGAAAACCTTCAAGAAACACCACAAGGCTGGGAGACGAGATCATTGGGAAGTTTTGCTTTATTGTGTTTTGTTTTCTAGCTCATGCTGGTTTTCTGTGGGGACTTTAAGAATATAATTTAAAATTTACTCTCTTCCCAAACAGGGGTGAATAGTCAACAGAATGCTGACCAGCAGCAAGTTAAGCAAACTCCATCCCTGAGTGTGCAAGAACGAGAGATTTCTATTCTGAACTGTGACTACAATAATAATATGTTTGATTACTTCATATGGTACAAAAAATACCCTGCCAAAAGTCTTGAGTTTGTGATATCAATACGTTCCATTGTGGATAAAAAGGAAGATGAAAGATTCACAGTCTACCTCAACAAAAGTGCCAAACACCTGTCTCTGCACATCGCAGCCTCACAGCCTGGAGATTCAGCCTTGTACTTCTGTGCAGCGAATGCACAGTGCTCTCCAGGCACCTGCAGCCTATACACAAAACTGCAGCTGGGTCCATGCCTCTTTGGGGGCTCATACTTGGAGGCACATACTTGCTTCCACTTAAACAGAGCAGTAAGAGAAGGTATGCTTTAAAGTAGGTGAGTGGGATGAGCTTTAAGGAAGATCAGATACATAGTAAGTCCCTCAAATGAGTTAAGGATATTCCTTGGGTTTTAGGGTGTCAAAGAGTTTAATCATTTTCCTCTTTCACTTTCAGAGAGAGGTTGCTGGTTTAACTAAAGCATCAATCTCTGGTGATGCTTTGATCCCGCTAGACCTTGGAATGAGGATACCATTTCCCCTGTAGCTTAGGGGAAAAGATACCCTGGAGATGGGGAAACCAGCATTCTACTGCAAGTTCTCCCAGTGAATGTTTATGTGCCTATATGTACCAGCAATCATGTGCTTCATTTTTGTGTTAAATGAACAAAATAATCCCTAGTTATTGCTTCTGAATCACTGTGCCTTCACATTAAATGCATTTCAGGATGTATATGTTTTAAGTTACATGCATTTATTTGTTTCATCGCTCACAAGATACTTCTAGGCATTGCTTCAGTGAATCACTTACTGTGTATTCTTTTCCCCAGGCGGACATGGAACTATTTGACACACTGTCCATCAGTAAAAGGTGCTGCCCTGTGGATCATCATAATAAATACAGGCATGTCACGAACTTACCAGCTGCAAGCATCTTGTTTTGGGTAGCCATCCTGATTCTCTGTTGAGATGGATGTATCACACTGGAGCCTTTAGGATGCAGTTCGAAGGGTGATGAACCAGGCCAACATCACCCTAGGACCATAAGAAGTTAGAAGATGTAAGAAATATCCCAAACGTTTATTAATTATAAGTCTCCAGTAGGTTGTCAGTTAATCAAAGATACAAGCAGTTTTCAGCTTCAAACTTAAGTGATCTAAATGGCCCAAGTTACCTACGTGGGATTCCCCTTTCCTAACAAATAAGTGGTAATGAAATGAGCATGATGACTAATAAAAAATATCCTGATGTTTTATATTCTAAGTTCCACTGTCAATTTGTATGAGCTTGGCAATTTCATTAGTCACTCAGGTTCCTGTGAAACATGGGTTAGAACTAGATGAAATCATTTCCCTACAGCCCAGTAAGTGTATGATTCCATTCACCTCAAACATTTACTGACCACTGGTTTTACGCTTTTCACTTATGTGATGAATAGAAGGAAATTAGTTAACCTGAATTTCTATGAAAAATTTTCTTCTTTTAAAAAAAATGTTTAGTGTTCATATATTTTTGGGAGAGAGAGAGAGACAGACAGAGCATGAGCAGGAGAGGGGCAAAGAGAGAGGGAGACACAGAATTTGAAGCAGACTCCAGGCTCTCAGCTGTCAACAGAGAGCTTGATGTGGGGCTCAAACTCACAACCTGTGAGATCATGACCTGAGCCGAAGTCAGACACTTCACTGACCGAGCTACCCAGTTGCCCTGAAAAAGTTTTCTTCTTCATGTCATGAATTCTCAGTCTCTCAAATGTAGAATTTCATGCTGAAAGAGAAAAAAAAGATGCCAGCTATCAGAATGAAAAAGAGAATTAGGATGAGACATCCATGGCTTTCTTGAGGGAACAAGATACTACTTGTGTAAATAATATATATGTAGAGACTAGGTGTCTGTGTGTGTATGTGTGTAATATTTGCAAAGGAGCTGTCTCCTGATTCTTCATCACCATAAAGCTAAAGGCGTCCCTGAAATACCTTTCTAAGAATAAAATCTGTGGCCATCCAACGTGGTCCCTGAGTTAAGAAGCTATTTATTTATATTACACAAGAGACAGTTGCAATAGTCATTCCATTTGGGATAGGTTCAGAGATCCCAGATCTCTGGACCCATGAGACATCTAATCATGGAGTCAACACAGAGTTCACTGGAGAGCCTACCTACTCTACTGTAATGCAATATAGTCTTATCTTCTAGAAGCCACACCATAGGCTGTTCAACTAAGCACCCACATCTCCTTTGCTATATCTGTAAGCTATTGTTACAATAATGGTGCATAACTCTAAAACTCAGGGGCTGAGGGGCGCCTGGGTGACTCAGTCGGTTGAGCATTCAACTTCTGCTCAGGTCATGATCACACAGTTTGGGAGTTTTAGCCCTGCTTCGGATCCCCTGCCCCCTCTCTGCCCCTCTCCTGCTCATGATCCCAGTCTCAAAAATAAAAAATATTTTTTAAACAATAAAATAAAACCTAGGGGCTTAAAACAATAAATTATTTCACTCGTAAATTTGTGAAGTGAGAATTTAGATTGGACTCAGATGAGCATTTCTTCTGGGTTTGGCTGAGCTCACTGTTAATGTCTGAAGACAGCTCGCTGTTGGCTGGTCTAGAATGGCCTTGTCTAGGATAACTATCACTATTCAACTCTTCTCCATGTGCCTTATCCTCTGGCAGCCTAGGTCAGGCATACATCAATCACAGGGGAGCAAGAGTTGAGACATGAAAGCATCATTTAAACCTCTACTTCCATCACAATTTGCAATGCCAAATTGGCCAAAGCAAGTCTCAGATGCCCATCATATTATATCACTATATATTGTACATATATTGTGTGTATATATACCTGCATGTATATATGTATATTCCACATATGTATATTCCACAACGGCAGGGCATGGCTGGTGAAAAATACATAACATGACATAATATTATGTATTATTTTACATAACACATACTATTTATCTATATGTGTATTCTAATAATTATTATATGCTGTCTATTATTATGAATTCAATTTTTTATCATTTATTTTTAATAGCTTTTCCCCAACCTCTCCTTACTTCTCTTACTGCTCAGCCCCTCACAACCACTTTTCCACTCCTTTCTATGAGTTCAACTTTTTAAAAAAAGATTTCACATATAAGTGATACAATGCAGTCCATCTAAATTTCAAAATGTATGGAAATATGGATAAAAGTCTAGTTATTATACATTCCTCTTCTTAACAAAACTATTTCTAACATCCTAAGTCAATAAATCAAATACCTTTTCTTATCTTCAGATATATTTAACATGATTTATAAATTATTCAAATTTAGTTATAAAGTTCCATTACAATGGACAGTTTTCACTCTGAGTGCCATTTATATTTACCCTAGTTCATGTCTATGTATGAGAGAGGCTATAATAAGGCAGTAGATTGATGTATTTTCTACATTCCTAAGACGATATAAAAAGTCATACTAGAAAAGAGAATGCTTTATACAATCTCATCCCTATTATTCTTGTTCAAGCTCTTTATACTACAACGTTCACATTTTATTAATTCCCACACTCATCAGTCTATAGCCTTTTCTTATTTGATACACTTGAGAAGTGACATTAATAAAGAGTTGCTTTCTACCATTGACCTCGTCATGAGTGTGCTAGGTCATCGTGAGCAAACGATCAGCTTTTTAGCATCTTATATCAGGAGTAATTCATTCATACTCAAGTATTCATGAGTAATGCAAGGACAAAAATTTCCAGCTAACGCTGCTCTCAGATTTTATTCATTTGATCAATCAACAATTATTCATTGAGTACCTGCTAAGTTCTACACACATAGAACTTAAAAAGAGCTGTGAGAAAATGCAGAGTATAGTATCTTCTGTCACTCGATTTGTACTCTAAAGTGAATCAAGGACTAAGCTTAAGAAAGCAAAGGGTGATCTGAAGGCATATAGCATCCCATCCCCACCCAGCCTTAGTAGTGAGTCAAAGACAGTGTAGAGTCTGTGATGTGATGCCCAAGCTAAGACAGGAAGTTTAGCAGGAGTTAATCAGGTTGCAGGACAGAAGTGATGGAAGTGATCTTAAAAGTAGGAACAACACATACAAGGCAATAAAGATCATAGTGAATGTCAGGACTAAAGGCCAAGATTATGTCATGAATAACATTATATATTGTTTTATTTATATTTCTCAAACTAACACTGCAAAGCAGCCATAATCTCAGTTTTACAAATGAGCAATCATAATCTTTGTGGGTTTGCCAAATGTGTCCTCTATTGACTTGAGATTCTTATAATGGTTCATTCATTTGACACCCAACATGTGCCTTAGACTTCAACATAGGAGATGCAATCAGAAAAGAAATAGACATTGTGTATGCCTTCAGGAATCATGTAATATTGTGCAGTGTGTTACAAAATAGGGTAATCAAAGCTATCACAGGAGGCAAATAAAATTAAACTACCTAACAGAGGCGTCTAAAGGGAAGGCTACCTGGGAGAGGTGACATCTAAATTAGGACTTATAAAAGCATTCGTCAAAGAGGGAGTCAGGCAGACTATTACAGAAAAAGAGAAATAGAATGTGCAAAAGTATAAAGACAAAATTAGAGAATTACATTAAAGGAACTCAGAATGTCTGGAGCATACAACTCAAAATAGGCAACAGTAAATATAAAACTAAAGCAATAAGCAGAATCCACTTTGTGAAAATAATTATAAGCCATTTTAAGAGGCCTTTACATTATCCCGAAGGCATTAATGAGCACTAAAAGGGATCTGAACAAGCAAATGGTACAGTGAAATGTTACACTATTTGAAATATTCTTCTGTTTTCATATATGCATACATATGTTTATATATAATTGCATACATATTTTTCCCTTGATTTTCCTTTTTCTCTTCATCCTGGAGTAATTCTCTCTCTAACCCAGTAGATTGATAGGCTCTTCCTTACAGCAAGAAAAAGACATATCTTAGATGTAAACTTATTAAAGAAAAGCCGAAATCCATTTTAATCAAAATTTCTCAGCTTGGCCACAGGGAAGCATTGCTTTAAAAGTATTCTAGCTAGAGGTCTGTAGTTCTGTATGAAGAGTGAAAGAGCTGTGATGTCTCTCTGGTTGGTGGTCCTCCAAAGTTACAGTGTTCTGGAAACAATTGCAAACAGGCCTCACTCGGAACTTAACCGTTGGCTGAGGAAGCCCATTTAGAAGCTGACTTGGTCCACTGGATTTCCTGGGGAGCCAAAGGATGGAGACCCTCCTGAAAATGGTTTTGGGCACTCTGTTGTGGCAGTGGGCCTGGGAGTACAGGATTCAGTCTGGGAGAGGCTTATAACAGTGACTGCAGCCTGAGGGCAGGAACTGGGTCATCCTTCTGTCCTGGGAGGGATCGTTTTGAAAACCAGATGCAAGAGGAAATGTGGGAAATGTTCTGTAACTATGTGGTGATGTTTATGTTTTGAGTAAAGGAGGGGAGAAAAATCACCCTTCCTTTTATGAGATTGATATATCATGTTCTATGTTCTGATCAGGCATGAGAAGCCATGAGACCTCAATCCTTGATCATCCAAGAAACGCAAGACTCAAAAATTTGCAATTCCTCAAAGACTTTATATTCCTAGGGCACCAGGGTGGCTCAGGCTGAGTTAGTCAACTCTTTTGATTTTAGCTCAGGTCATGAGATCTCAGGATCTCATGAGCCCCACCTTTGGGCTCTGCATTGACAGGGCGGAGGCTGCTTGAGATTCTCCCTCTTTCTCTGCCCCCGCCCCCCACTTGTACTCTCTGTCTCTCTCAAAAATAAGTAACTAAAGTAAAAAAAAAATGACTTTATATTCTTTAAACTGGTACAGGCAGAAGAGTGGTGAAGGTCCCATCTTCTTGATGATGTTACTGAGAGATGGTGAATCAAAGAGTCATGACAAAATAGGTGTCCCACTGAATGAGAAAAAAAAGCAGCAAAGTTCGCCATACATCATCATGGTGTCCTAGCTTGGTCATGCATATGATATGACTCACAGTCAAGAAGAAAGCAAATAGAAACTAACTTTGGGAGGGCACCTGGGTGGCTCAGTCATTAAGCATGTGGCTTCTGTTCAGGTTATGATCTCACAGTTCATGAGTTCGAGTCCCACATGGGGTGAGCTCGAGCCCCACTTCTGGTGAGCTTGTGCCCTATTTCAGGTGCGCCCTGCTCCTCTCTCTCTTTGACCCTTGCTCACTTGTGTTCTCTTTTTCTCTCAAAAATAAATAAATAAATAAATGAATAAATAAATAAATAATAAAATTTTAAAGAAGAAAATAACTCTAGATGGCTCAAGTTATTGAATTTAGCAGACAAATATTATAAAGTGCTAAGCAATTATGTACAAAGAACTAAAAGAATATATATCCCAAAAATCGAATCAAAATGTTCTTAGTAAGTGAACAGAAATAAAATCTCGGCAAAGAAATGCAAACCATGAAAAAGGAAACAAATGAAAATCTTAGAACTTAAGAATATAAAAACTGAATGTTTCGTGAGATGGTCTCAACAGCAGATTGGAGATGGCAGAAGAAAGAACATGGACAAGAATAAAGAAACTGATATATTCACAAAATTGAATACTACTCAGCAACAAAAATAAATGACCAATTCATTCATTAATGTGTATGAATGTTTAAAACATTATTCTAAAGGGGGCACCTGGGTGGCTCATTTGGTTGAGTGTCCGACTTCAGGTGAGGTCATGATCTCACAGTTCGTGAGTTCAAGCCCCACATTGGGCTCTCTGCTGTCAGCACAGAGCTTGCTTCAGATCCTCTGTCCCCCTCTTTCTGCCTCTCCCCCACTCACTCTCTCTTTTTCTCTCTATCAACAATGAATAAATATAAAAAAAAAACATTACTCTGAAAGAAGCTAGGCACAAAAGAGTACCTCCTTGGTTACTTCACGTATAAGAAATTCCAGAAAACGGCAAATTTAATACAAAAATCATACAAGTGGTATGATTTTTTTCCATCTTGGTCCCCAAGGAAGGCACTGAGCACAGTGGATCATAAGGAAACCGATAGGGTGATAAAAAATAATCTATGCGTTAATTGGTGTAGTGGTTACACAGGAGTATACATTTGTTAAACTCTCTAAGTATTACATTTGAAACGTGACTTTACATTACATAACTTAGATCCCATAAAACTGAGTTAAAAAATAAGGTGGATAAAAGCTGTTTAGTTTCTACATCTCTCGACAACAGTAACAGTTCTTTCAACTCAAGAGTTAAGTAATTTTTCTATTTTAACTTGGAATAAAACATGAAAGAAAGAGAAGCAGAAGGGGGGGTAGGTGACAAGTAGTATGTAATCAAGTTCAGTCTCAAAAAGCTATTGGGTCCCAAGTCCATCATTCACTAGCTCTGTCATATCAAGCAAGTTTCTGGGGTGGGAGGAGTAATAATTTCTCACAAGTTTCCTTGTGCCTTGCCACAAGGCAAGGATTAAGTAAGATCACATGGATGAAGTTCCTAGAACATGTTAAGTGTTCAGTAAATTTTATCTACTGTTTTTATTGGGCTATTTATTTACTATTTTTATTGTTAACCAAAAGTGGTCATTGCAAGTGAGTCTAGTTTCTTTAAATAAAATTGTGGGAGATGACCAACACGGCATGGAGGTTCCAAGATTTCTTTTTTTAGTTGGGTAGTGTGAGGGGCTGGAGGTGAGAATAGAGCAAAAAAGGTTATTTTTGCCAAATCTCACAGACTGGTTAGTGACCTGGAATCAGGGAAATAACATCTTATCATAGACATGATCTGTTGTTATAGTTGGCCCCAGGGCAGATAACATTGAATAAAATGGAAATTTTCTTTTGTCTAATGAAATGTAGTTACTTACATCACAACCAGAAGCCTAATCAGAAATATAGATAATCAGATAAGAGAGTGGACTTCAAAGAAAAGTGTTTGAAAACATGAACTGAGCAGGAAGGGAAACAGAAAAGAATGCATGGCTACCAGTATTATCATGAAATTCCATGTTGTAAAAATATCTATCTACCCCCATACAAGGATGGAGATCCTCATTGGTATTTTAATTTAAAATATTTTTTCTCTGGGGTGCCTGGTTGGCTCAGTTGGTTAAGCATCTGACTCTTGATTTTGGCTCAGGTCATGATCTCAAGGTTTGTGAGTTCAAGCTCCAAGTCGGGCTCTGCACTGGGGCAGTTTGGGATTCTCTCTCTCTTTCTCTCTCTCTCTGCCCTCCCCCCTCTCTTTTATACATGCGTGCATGCTCTCTCTCTCAAAATAAATAAATAAACTTTAAAAAATAAAATATATTTTTTTATTTGGGAAAGAAAACACAGGTATTATATTTTTTTAAAAAAATTTTTAATGTTTATTTTTGAGAGAGAGAGAGTGAGAGATACCACAAGCAGGAGATTGGCAGAGAGAGAGAGGAAGACACAGAATCTGAAACAGGCTCCAGGCTCTGAGCTGTCAGCACTGAACCTGATGCGGGGCTCGAACTCTGAACAGTGAGATCGTGACCTGAGCTGAAGTCGGATGCTCAACCGACTGAGCCAGGTATTATATATTTTTAATGTCAAACTAAATCTGAGAATAAATGTACATGGCCCCCAAATTTCTGGAGAATAACTGAACAGCTTTTTCAGGAGGAAAGCAGCTATCTTAAACACAACGAACAGCTCAACTTAGTCCGTGCAAGTGTGAGCAGGATATGATCTGACAACCTTTCCCTATCAAACCTGTTTTGATTTTTAAAAAAAATTTTTTTTTCAACGTTTATTTATTTTTGGGACAGAGAGAGACAGAGCACGAACGGGGGAGGGGCAGAGAGAGAGGGACACACAGAATCGGAAACAGGCTCCAGGCTCTGAGCCACCAGCCCAGAGCCTGACACGGGGCTCGAACTCAGGGACCGCGAGATCGTGACCTGGCTGAAGTCGGACGCTTAACCGACTGCGCCACCCAGGCGCCCCCTCAAACCTGTTTTGAAACAGCTGCAGTGTCCCTCTCCACCAATTCTAGGTGGAGCTTTACAAAAAACTGAATAAGAATGAATCCCAGGCTCTGAGCAGAAGATTCCTTTCCTAGAGATAGAGGTGCCAACATGACTCTTCTCAGCATATCATGGGCACTGGTGGCCTCTGTCTTCCTTGGTAGGGATAGTTGCTACGAGTGAAGCTGAGGACAGTTTAGGATTGAGGGGGGATTGGAGGTAGGGAGCAAAGGGGATGAACAATGGCTAACTATGACAGACATTCCTGGGAAAATAGAAGGAAAGAGAAAGGAACAAGAGTTTTTACTCCTTCTGCCTTGACTGAGGATTTAACTCATACCCTGGTAGCCAGCTCCCTTACAGATCAGTTCAGGGGATCAGCCTTGTTACCTTTTCCATCTACAGGATCTAGCATGTCCAAAAATGTCATTCAGTCCCAACCAACAACATCTAGGCAGGAGGGCAAGATTGTGAAACTAGACTGTTCATATGATGCCAGGGTTATATGTTATGTATTGTATTGGTGCAAAAGGCCTCCCGGAAGGGAGAGAATTTTCCTCATTCCCCAGCACACAGATACAGAAACCAGTGCAACACAGGGTCAATATTCTGTGAATTTCCAAAAAGCAGCTAAAACTATCAGGCTCATCACATTATTTTCATACTTGGAAGACTTCAACATATTTCTCTTGTCTCAGAGACGGCCTTACAAAAAGCCAGAACTCAACCTGTGGCAATTTCCTGTTCTTGTACTCCCAGGGAAGTCTCAAACTTTACCCAGACATGTGTTAGCAGCTGGCAGTTACAGTGTGTAAGATAAGATCCAGAAAGGAAGTTGTTAAATACATTCCAAGAAGTACTCTTTCACAGCTGGTTCGGGGACCACTCAGAACCATTTGCAAAAGTCACAGTCCTCAGATGTCATCGTATATCTATTTCTTCCCAGGGAGTATGGCATTTTTAAACTAAAGCAGCACATGAAGGACAGTATTTTAAAATTATATTTGATTATTCTAGATTTTATACCTGCTCAACTCAATCTTTTGGGGCAGATAGTTCTTTTTGAGTTCCTGGACTCAACTCCATTGTGGGGGTGGGAGGGACTTCCCGTGACACCAAGCAATTGGCCAGACACTAGCTGGGGGTCCTACAATTCAACTCAACTCTGACACTATCTGCCTGGAGACAGATCCCACTGGTTGAGGGCTCAGTCCCACAAGACTGCTCCCCACCACTTCAGATGCAGTTGAAAGTCCACGTTGTTACCTGAACTTCTGACCAACTTACTAGAGATGAGAGATTCCAACAACACCCTCCTTAGACTCCTGATGCCAGTTCCAAGTCCAGGTTGCTATCTGTACTTCTGACAGACTGGCTAAAGCAGAGGTACCCATGACCTCCTCCTCAGGTCTCATTAATTTGCTAGAGTGGTTCACAGAACTCAGAGAAATGTTATACTTACTAGATCACTGGTTTATTAGAAACGGACGTCAGGAACTCAGGAACAGCCAGATGGAAGAGGTGCAGAGGGCAAGGTATAGGGAAGGAGTGCGGAACGTCCATGCTCTCTCAGCCACTCTCCCAGCACCTCCCCGTGTTCACCAACCCAGAAGATCTCTGTACCCTGTCCTTTTGGGTTTTTACAAAGGCTTCATCACTCAGCTACGACTGATTAAATCATTGGCCATTGGCAGCCTCCAGCCCTCCTCCTCTCCCTGGAGTGTAGGGGGTGTGTACTGAAAGCTGCAATTGAATCACAAGGCTGGTCCCCAGCAGCAGTCCCCATCCTTAGGTTGCCTAAGCACTTTCCAAAAGTCACCTCATTAACATAAAAGACACCTTCAAAGCTCTTATCACAGGAAATTCCAAAGATTTTAAGAGCTCTGTGCCATGAATGGGGTTAAAGACCAAATACATATTTCTTATTATAAATCAGGGAAGACACTGAGGAAAAATAAGCACACAAAATAGAAATTTATATGCTGGGATGCCTTGAAGACCGACCAGAGAAACGGAACCTCAGCTAAGACTATGGACAGGACAGAAGCATACCACACTAAGTAGGATAGTAACCTATTCTGGACCAGACACGTTTTCTTACCTGTTTGGGCTGCATTTCATTCTAACCCTTGCCAACTTCAGTTTGGCTTACCATGCCCTTTGACTCCCATACTCCAAGTAGCTGGTCTGTTGAATGGAGTCCCCCTACAGTCACGTGGCCATCACAAGCTTTAATTAATCATCACTGAGTTAAAGGATGCATGTGATGAGGTACTACTATATACTCTAGGGTCTGCAGTTGAGTTTGTATCTACCTGACTTGTTCATGGAAAACGAAAAGTTAGATTGCAGATTCTAAATCACAGAAGGTTTTTTTTTTATTCAGTCACCTACTTCCCAATGGGTTTTTTGTTTTTGTTTTTTGTTTTGTTTTTTTGTCAAGTCCACAGGACTGGTCTTTCGATTCTGATGAGTCATTTTCCCCAAAATTCCTCCTAGGAATCCTCTGCTAAGGATAATGAAAAGACCCTATCTCACATGTCTGCAGGTCTGACACAGTGCCAAATCATTCACCTCCTTTCTTCTTCATGGTGTGCCCTGACCTAAGGCTTTGACAACTTATGAGAATCAAAAATGAAATACATCAAGTGTCAACTTTTTTGTGGTTATTACCTATTGCTGGACAATTTGGACATTCCTCCCCTGAAATTGTATCTTTGTGTACTGAAATTAGGATTGCTATGCTTGTTGAATACTTACTCCCATTGGTGTCATCAATTACTTGTTCATTCCGAGAATAAAAATTAGATTCTAGGTAAAACCATTCAGTTGTTTCTAATTGCTTTAAGAGAAGTGTCTGTGTCCAAGTTCCCTTATATATATTACAAAATATTCCTCCTCATGATCTTTGGAATCAAGACCAAGGTGAATAATAATAGAGAAGATGTTCCTTGGATATCTATACTATCCATAAGCTCATCTTCAGGACCTATTTTTAAAGGTCCCAGAAAGAGCCCATCTGGGCCAGAATAAACTATCATTACCTGATTCCTCGGCCTTGCAGTGTTTCTTTGGGATTTATTCTTCTTGGATCCAGATTTACTCCCATGATTCCCAATCATGGGAATCTAGCTGAAATCACAGAATCAGCAAAGATCCCTTCTGGGACTTGCCTGTTCCTTCTTCAGCAAAGATCCAATGAAGATTCTAGTTTCTACAAAATTCCTAAAAATAAAATATAAATAGGCTCATTTTCTTAAAGGGGGTTTAGCGATCAGTAGAAGTCAAAATACAACCAGCAGAAGGTAAACCAGCGCTGTCCTATTCTGATTGAATAGGAAGGAGATATTTCAATTATGAATTGTGACTTACAACGATCATATATTTTGCAGTGCTGCATTCCTGATGCCAATATTTCAATTTTAGGTGCACTGGAAGATGGACAGAGTTCCAATTTGTCATAAGATATATAAAGCATGAAAGAGTGTCATATCCACCCTACCATGTAAAACTAGATAAACAGCAAAATCATAACTTTGCTTTTACCTATTAGAGACCTGAATTCACAAGGAAACCAAGTAGGCCGGATTCCAAAGAGGAACAGGGTACTCCAAGGACGAGTAGGCATCTGGACTGGCACCACAGTAGCATACCATAGGTAAAACAGGTGCTGGCTGCCTTATAAGCAAGAAGAAATCAGCCACAAGACTGAGTGAGGGCTCTCATGACAATGTAGAACTGCAGCGAGTCACAGACTCAAGAGGAGTCTGTATTCACTGGTGGGACCATTTTCACAGATCTCCACCTTGTGCTCACAAAAATGACTGGGAGCAGAGAGGGTGACAGAGGGAGCCCCATCAGAGATGTTGGTCTGCACCATGTGATTGGCTGTGACAGCAGGAGGCAAAAGTCCCTTGCCTAAGAACCTTGCCCAGGTCAGTCTCGCACAGAAAGGAAAAGCCTGAGGCTGTTGGGCATGGGGATAAAGAGCAAATTCTGTCACATGTGTGTATACACGCCTATGCACGCGTGCGCGCACACACACACTCACACACACCCCTAGGGCACAGTTAAGATCCACTGCAACAGAGAGAATAGTCAAGGAAAAAGCCATCTACCTTTGTCGAAGGGGCAGGAAAACATTCTGAGCTGAAAATCCTATAACAGTTCCATTAATCATTCTGCTACCAACTGTAACTGAACAAGCATGAGTTCTCTCGTTGGTGAGTTAACAGATAGAGACCACACCGGCGGGGGGCGGGGGGGGGGGAGTCATCATACAAAGTAATCTTTATTTGCAGCAAATAAGGAGGTCACAGGGAATAATTTCCAAAGCATGACTCTCTGCATATTCACGAAGGGGCTTGACAAAGGAGAGTTCAGTATAGAATTGTGACAGAAGCCATCCTAAGACGGCAGAGTCCAGGTCCTAGTTGATTGAAGTCATGAAGGCCAGCAAGGGTCAGTATCTTCAATTCTCTGCTCCAGTTAGCCTGGTGTTTGAGGCTCAAAGGGGCTTAAATCCTGCAAAAATGATTCAAGAATGTGTGTTAGGTCAATCCTTACTTTTGAAAAGGCACTGGGAGTTTTACTACTGATTTACCATATCTGATATGTTGGGCTTTGTAGAGACTGCTAGTTTTTGCATTCCCTTTGTTTCCTTAAAATCTTTAACTACTGAGGTTTTTGCATTTCTTTGTAATTTCCAACATCTTTTCAGAAATTCTGCAAGCAGGATGCTTGGGCAAGTAGTCCTGTTGGGCATAAATCACAAAAATAGATGCGGGCCTGAAATGATTTCTCTTGTGTCTTGAAAGCTATGCTTCATCTTTCTTTTTCTGAGGACCCCCCTAACTCTGCTTACACAATGAGCAAGAGGCAGAACATTTTCCTACACAAGACGCATAGAGAAACATGTGGTGTTTGGCTGACACAGGAGCAGAGGCCCTAATGCTGAGAAAATCCAAGATCCAAGGACTAGGTACATGGATCAGTCTAAGACTGACACTGCACCAAGATAACAGAGGCTACCTACCCACACAGTAAGCCTAGCGAGCACTGAATAACAAACAGCCATCTCTTGTTGCGGGGAGCAAGAGCAAATACAGAAAGGGAGACATCTCACTAAGCAGGGACAACTTCAAGTTGAGTGTGGAGTTAAAAATTTGAAGTGGAGGGGCGCCTGGGTGGCGCAGTCGGTTAAGCATCCGACTTCAGCCAGGTCACGATCTCGCGGTCCGTGAGTTTGAGCCCCACGTCAGGCTCTGGGCTGATGGCTCAGAGCCTGGAGCCTGTTTCCGATTCTGTGTCTCCCTCTCTCTCTGCCCCTCCCCCGTTCATGCTCTGTCTCTCTCTGTCCCAAAAATAAATAAACGTTTAAAAAAAATTTTTTTTAAGTGGAGTACTCAAAAAGAAAGAGATTCCTTTTTAACATAACCACAAGAGTGTTCTTTTCTTTTTTTTTTTTTAAATATAATTTATTGTCAAGTTGGCTTCCATACAACACCCAATGCTCATCCCAACAGGTACCCTCCTCAATGCCCATCACCCATTTCCCCCTCTCCCCCACCACCCTCCCCCCATCAACCCTCAGTTTGTTCTCTGTATTTAAGAGTCTCTTATGGTTTGCCTTCCTCCCTCTCTGTAACTATTTTTTCCCCTTCCCTTCTCCCATGGTCTTCTGTTAAGTTTCTTGAGATCCCACAATAGTGTTCTTAAGTTTATATACATTAACAATAATTCAAGAAGCTGGATTTTCAATGGCTCATGAAACAATAAGATTGTTTCAGGAAAACTTTGGTACTTAGGTCAGGGCAGCCTTATTGTAGAACTCTAGATTTTCATGGCTTCTATTTTCTGCTCCTAGAGATGACGTGATTGGACGCTCCTGACAGAGATGTTAATTCATACACTTTTATTCGCTAGGTATAATTCTGAGGAAGTTGGCAAAAAAAAAAAAGGACGTTTCTTATTAACATATTTATCTAAGATTTGTCACAGATGCTGACACTGTGAGTCCAAGGGTTTCTGGAAGGATCCATCACAAGTCTGGGGAAGGAAAAGAGGGTCATTCTGGTTCTCAAGTTTCCTATAGACTCTAAAAATAAAATGCAAATTCTGAAAATTATCCAGTAACTCAGCTTCATTGCTTCAACAGGGGTGAGTGGCCAAAAAAAAGGATGTGGGGCAGAGTCGATCAATTCTGAATGTCTGGGAGAGAAAAACAGCTGTTATCAAGTACAGTTATACTGACAGGGCTTTGAATTATTTCCTTGGTACAGGAAGGAAGCAGAGAAAGACTCTACATTTCTAACAGACTCATTCAAATGTGGATAGAAAACAGGACAGGGGATTCACAGTACTGTTGAAAAAAAAAGTTGAATGTGCCTTCTTGCATATCACAGCCACCCAGTCAGGAAACTCAGCCTTGGATTTCTGTTTAGTAGTTATATAGAACTCTTCAGGCACCTGCAGCCTGTAGCTGGGGACCCAGCCACATTCTTTGTCCTCGAGCAGGTTTGGGATTGAATGGCTTGCCATAATGTGTTTATTTCCAATTTGAAATGAATGCAGAGATCTCATCATTGTGATTATTAAAAATTCCGTTTTCAATAACTCAAGATGAGCTACTACAATTTGTACTAGCTCCAATATATTATATTTCTAGAGAAATAGTGGTGTTTTTAAGTCAATAAATAAATTGTAAGGATAACCTCATTGGGGTATTTAAGTTACTTTCACTGAAATCTTACATGGTTCATAATGTGCCAAAGAGATCTAAAACTCTTCTGGGTGACAATGTGGAAGGCCTTCAGAAAAAAAATATTGCCTTAAATAATTATGATAAAATTAACACATGCTCATTATGGACACTTTTGAGAGTATAGAAAATGTGATAGAAAAGTTAAAGTCATTTAAAATTCCGCTGCCCAAAGATAACCATTTACTATAAATATTTTTACTCTAGATGATCCATCTGCATATGCCTCCGTATCAGTCTAACATATAAAATATACTTTTCATGTAACATCTATGGCCATTCTCCTTTGTACAATCCATCTTCAAAGTATTGGGTGTTCGTTATAAAAGATGCAATTAAAGGAGCAATCAGAAAAATTCCAGCAAAACTTTTTCACATTGCAACTATTCTACATTCAACAAATATTTACTGTCTGCTGTGTGTCAGACACTGTTTTTGAGTAGGATAAACAGGAAGAGATAGCAACATGTAACTCTGCCTCTCTCCTCTGCTCACCAGAAATAACTGGGAAAGTTTTTAAGGAATGTCTATACTCAGGGTTCAATTGATACTACTCATGAGTTTTGAGATTTTGCCCAAACATACCACCGATTTCTTTCATTCCTCATAGGTCTATATATACATCAGCAATGGTATGAAATTTTTCCATTTTTCCCAATGCTCCTTTATGAAAGGAAAGTAATAACTATTTTAAACAAATGATTCAAATTAGAGGGGAAGACACGTCACCAACTCCTTTATAAGGCAAAAGAAAATAATATTTATAAAGGAAAGCTAAGAGTAGTGAAAATATTTGTAATACAAATTACTTTTGGATTTGTGAATAGGAAATAAAAACACAAGGTAGAAAATAAAAATTATATAAAAGGAAATATAGTGAAAATATGTATAGTATATTTGGGAAAGTAACATTCCCTGTCACCTTTATCTCCACCAACCCTAGCAGTCTAGGAAAACCCTATTAAAATTAAATTTTTCCTTGCGTTATTTGTCTTTTTATCCTTAAGTTGTTCTTTATATATTCCAGATACTCAACCCTAAACAGATATATGATTTCCAGATAGTTTCTCCCATTCTGGGGGTTCTCTTTTTTACCTTCTTGATAGTATCTTTTGAAGTAGAAGAGATTTTAATTTTGATGAAGTCTAATCTATTTTTTCTTTAGTTACTTGTGTTTTGATGTCATATTTTAAAACCATTGCCCGATTCAAGGTCACAAAGATCTACATCTATGTTTTTTTCTAAGAGTTTTATGGTTTTAGTTTGCACATTGAGGTCATTGATCCATTTCAAGTTAATTTTTTAGTACGGTGGGAGGCAGAGATAACAGTTTCATTCTGTTGCATATGGATAACAAGACAGTGGGAGTCCCTAGCCAAAAGAAAGCTGAGGAGCTATACCAATATCAGATAAAGTAGACATTAAACCAGGAATTATTAGAGATATAGAGCAACTCTTCAAAATGATTAAGTGCACAATCTACCAAGAAGATAGAACAATTCTATTTTTATATGCACCTAATAGCATGGCTTCAAAATATATCAAACATAAATCAGTAGAATTAAACCAGTAGAATTTGTTGATGTAAAAATCAACAAAAAAATATACAACCACAGTGGCAGGCATTAACACACATGTCTCAGTAGAAATGTAGAGAAAATATGACCAACACAATTAATATTCTTTACCTACTTTACATATCTCAGAACACTTTAACCTCAAACAACAGAATATATATTCTTTTCAAATGCTCACAGAATACTGATCAAAGTTGACAATATTCAGGATCTTAAAGCAAGACTTAATCAGTTGCAAAGGATTTAAATCATTCAGAATATAGTCTCTGATCACAATAATATTAAGTGAGAATTCAATAACAAAAAGATAATTAAACTTCATTTTTGTACCTTGCTGGATAGAATAGCCATTTTTCAAGTGTATTGCTACAGAAGAACATCAAGGCAAAGCAGAGGTTTGCGGTGGGATAGATTTTCAGTCTCTGCATACAGCAGTGGGACATCCCACTTGTGAACCTTACTTCCTATTTGGGGACAGAAACATCTTATAGCCCCAGGAACCCTACACTCAGAGACTCAGATAAGAGCTGGTCTCTGGACTGGAGTGAGACAAAGAGAAATTTCAACCAGAAGAATTTCTATCATGCTCTGCCCTGGCCTGCTGTGGGCATTCCTGGCCTCCTTTGGCTTCAGTAAGAGTGGCCGTAAACATGAGGCCTCAGCTGCCTCTTCTAGTTCGAGAATGGGACTCTGCAAGCTGTAACAAACAGGGATATTAAGAGGGAAGAGAGATGATGGGGAAATGAAATGCTATGTGGTTCTTTTCTTTCTCCTTGTGTCGTAGATTAATCCAGTCCTCATGACCCATCTGAGACATTTCAGAGAACCAAACTTTCTTTTTCCATAGGATCCGGCATGGCTGAGAAAGTGATCCAAATGCAGAATATGGTAATAATTCAGGAAGGAAAAGCTGCCACCATGGAGTGCAAGTATGAAACCAGTTGGAGTAATTACTATACTTTGTATTGGTACAAACAACCTCCCAGTGGAAGGATGCATTTCCTCATTTACCAGGATGAAAACAAGCCAAATGCAAAGCAGGGTCGCCTCTCCATGAACTTTCAAAAGACAGAAAAATCCATCGCTCTCACCATCTCTCTCGTACAACTGGCAGACTCGGCGGTGTATTTCTGTGCTCTCAGTAGTTCCACGGTAATAAAAATAATAGTGGAAGATGAACAAAAACCTTGGAGCTCCACAAAGGCAGCCACCTGCTTAGAGGCTTAGGAAAAACCCATGAACCACTGACAGGAAGAAGGAAGGCACTGTGGTAGCCCAGTTGAGACTTTCTAATGTAAACTTCCTTTCTATTAAAAAAATGTTCTCCTAATTGAGCTCAGTGTATAAAACAATATTGTTCCCTGAGATTGCCAAGTATTACATTTGTATCTTGGGTTAAAGTAAACCACCCAGTGCTTCTCTAATTGTCCCTAAACAGTTAGGCTTGTTAAAAAGGAAACAGAAGGCTCAAAATGGAGTCACTCGTGCTAAACCCCACATCAGTAAACCAAGACTTAATCCCTAACCTAACTGTAGTTCCAACCTTCCAGGAATGTAAACTTTAACCAGTTAACATGGAATTACCTAGTCAGCATTAGTGAGATAACCTGCCAGATAGATCCCCTCTGTTCCCCTTAGAAAAGCGACTTGCCTAAAACAATGCATTATTGGCTAATAGTTTCCTTTTTCTGCCCCCTTTTCACCAAATCCTATGCTAAACAACAAACAATGTGGGCTTTGGGAACTGCCTTCAAACACAGGAAGAAGAAAGTACTAAGGAAAGTGAAAAGAATTTGGTTGAGAGTGAGTTTTACAACTACTTTTGGGAGAAAAAACCTAACAGAAATAGTTCTAAAATCCCTGAGTGACTGAAAATAATTCAGTCTTTCATCTCAGAGTATTGTGGTAGGAAGGTCTTCACTGAGTCTTCCACTAGAGGGAGGTATCATAGACAAGGTATTTATCTTTAGACCTAAAACACAAACCTTGAAAGACTGTGGACAGACTTGGTTCCTAGTTCTAAGTAAAGAAGTTCATACACACGGTCACAAGAGGGGGCTGTTACACCTGCAAACCAAAGCTCCTTCCAGACTGAGGGGGAGATTATCATTGAGTTGCGCAAAAATTTCACTTTCCTCCCCTGTCACCTTGCACTTCATAATCTCACGTGGAATGAGAACACAGCTTCAAGGACATAGGTAAACCTCTTACCCAATGCAGAGCAAAGAGCGGACCTCTCATGGGAAGAAAAGAGAGAGGTGATTAATAGTTTAATTTTTAATGGCCAAATATTGGCTCCTATAGTAAAGTGATAAGTTTAGTTATTAGAGCAGAGAAGGATGAAAAATTTTAACTTTATTCTATCCCATTTCTTTAATAACAACCATTTCTTTAGAATAAATAGGGAAACTCTTTTATGTTTATTTCCACCTCTTGTAAAATGGCTTCGTTTCAAATAATATCTTCTCATTCCTTCCTTCTTTTTAGCGGCCTCAATGCACACCACCACTAGGCTTGGAGATGAGAAAATATGTGTTGAAGATGGGCTCAGGTGGGATAGGAATAAGTACCATTCAAGTCATTGGTTTCTGTATCAAGACCAGAGGCATCCAACAACGTCTGTCTGGAAGAAGCTTAAAATATCATTTCAGGAGCCAACATGGAAGACCTGAATACCAGGCACCTTGGCTTTTTTTTTTTCACTTTGGCTTTTACACTGGATTCCAATTTTTTCTTTTCCTGTTAGAGTACGCACAGTAGTATCATACAACTGTGAAGTTATTTTTGTCATAAACTTGCAAATGTTTTCTTCCAATGTTATTGGATTTTTAGCTCAGCTTATGGTCATTTTTTTTTAACCAGAAAGAAGTTTCTAACTTTTGAAGTTAAATTGTTACTGCTCCTGAGATGTACTGTCTCTGGCTGAGCATACAGATAGGAATTCTCGTGTTCCTTATACAGTCCAGGGCTCAATATAGGTTTCTTGGATTAAAAAACAGGGCTCAATATAGGTTTCTTGGATTAAAAGACATTCATACCAGCTCAGCGGAACATCAAGTTATCAATTAGTGGTGGGTTTTGCCTTGTGCCACAAATGAGAGTTGGATAATCTCTTTCGGGATGATTTTGCTCATTCAGCTGCACTCAGACCTAGCCAATTTGAGTTTGAGCCTTGAAAAGGATCTTAGTGTAAGCCCTTTAAATTAGGCCTGGACATTGGGAAAATATCCTTGTTCTCTTTTAAATTTTTTTGTTTAATCCTAGGGGTGGGAGTAGACCCAATCAAGAGACTGCTCCGTGTTCACCTGATGCTTGTCTTGGAAACACCCAACTGGAAAGCTGCCTGGCAGAGGGCTGTGCTACTGGCTGCCTAGGTCTTGCTGGGACCTCCCCCAATGTAGGCTAAGATACAGATCCTGAGCTCTGCGACCTGGGACTCCAGTTTGCACTTGAACTATGAGATCACTGACGGGATTAGCTATTCTCCTAACTTTAGGTAAGTGATCTAGGTCTAATAAAGAGAACTTTCTCAGCTAAAGCAAAAGGCAGGCATCTGTTTCTTCTATTTCTACCACTATACTTACCAAATGACTGGCAAAATTTGCATTTATACACTTCTGTTCATCTATGTTTCTCTAGAGAGTGTCTCTGAGTATCATTGTGAGGAGCAAATCATACCCACTATTTACAGAAGACCTCCTGAGTCCCACAGCTCTCAGGCTGTAAGGAGTTTTGAGGTCCTTGAAACCAAGTGTCATGGAACACAGAAATTTATCTTTGGCCTTGTGGATCTGGAGGGATCAATAATACATGCCAGTAATATTTCTCTTGTCCTGTGTAGCACACACAAAAATGCTCAGGTTTTGGGACAAGGCCAAGAGGAGAGTTCTGGGAATGCTTGTGAACCTGACCTTAGAGGCACCCACAATTGACCACCCAGAGCTAATCTACTGTCTCTCAACCCCTCAGGTATTATGAGCGATGCTAAGACCACACAGCCAAATGCAATGGAGAGTACAGAAGAGGAACCTGTACGCCTGCCCTGCAACCACTCCACAATCAGTGGGAGTGAGTACATACATTGGTATCGACAGATTCCCCACCATGGGCCAGAGTATTTGATTCATGGTCTAAAAGACAATGTGACTAATGGAATGGCCTCTCTAACCATCGCAAAAGACAGAAAGTCCAGTACCTTGGTCCTGCCCCGGGTTACCCTGAGAGATGCCGCCGTGTACTACTGCATCGCCAGAGACACACACTGGGACAGATGGGGCCGCACCTGTACACTATCTGCCTGGCGGAGAAGGGAGGGGAAGGGGGGGAAGGGAAGCAGCAGCTGTCATCTCAAGAGGTCACTGCACAAGAATGAGCAGGAGCCCAGTAGAAGAGACGTAAAGAAGAAAAGGGGGAAGAGGTGAAGAGAAGATTGTAAGGAAGTCAAGGAAGAAAGAATAAAAGGATCAAAGAGGATGCAGAAGAAGGGCTTAGTTATTAAAGGGAAGGACTAAAACGCTTGCAAGGAAACGAAGAGACACAATTGTAAACCTGCCATAAAGGGAAAGGGAAATGAGAATTTGCCATAGCTCTTTGTTTTTTTTTTAATTTAATATATTTTTAATTAATTAATTAATTAATTTTAAATCCAAGTTAGTTAACATATAGTGTAATAATGGTTTCAGGAGTAGAATTTAGTGATTCATCACTTACATATAACACCCAGTGCTGCCATAGTTCTTTGTCTTCATCAAACGTTGCTTTCTATATAGGTCTCCCCAAAATAGGTGGGAACAACCATTGGGTTGTCTCACAGACTTTCTTCACTCAGATCGGAGGAGGCACCCAACCTCTGGATATCGCACCAATTAGTCCTTCCAACTTCTCAAAAATGCGAATGAATTTCAGAAACTGATTCATTTGCCCTTGAGAAAAATTTGGAATTTTCTTTGTTGCTTATCTGTACAACACACATCACCGGGATAGAGGCAATTTGGGGAAAGGGGTAACTATAGGACAAATATGTGGATATTTCATTTTTAGGTTTTATGCTAAGATATTATTATTACACAACACACACACACAAACACACACATCTTCTCTCATCGCAAAAGACTCAAGATATTATTACATAAGGACGTAGAGCAAAGCCTGAAAGTCCAACACTGACTCTCCCAATCTCCACTTCATTTCCTTCTCAGCTCCTATGATAACCCATTTTGACATCTTGGAGTATGTCTTGACAATCTCATCCCCTTTCATTTATAAGAGCGTTCATATAAATACCCAACTCCCTTATATAAGTTGGACTATACCATGTGTATTTTCCTGCAGCTTGGGTTTTTTTTTATGTAAAAATGTATTCTTGAGGGGCGCCTGGGTGGCTCACTTGGTTGAGTGTCCGACTTCGGCTCGGGTCATGACCTCACAGCTCGTGAGTTCGAGCCCCGCGTCGGGCTCTGTGCTGACAGCTCAGAGCCTGGAGTCTGTTTCAGATTCTGTGTCTCCCTCTCTCTGTGCCCCCGACCCACTCACATTCTGTCTCTCTCAAAAATAAATAAACATTAAAAAAATTTTTAAATGTATTTTTGAGATGTGCTCATAGACACACATGTGCCCACACAGACTTTCTAGCATGACTGCATAAAAATTTAATTAACCTGCCCACTTACTAATAATATTTAATTTTTTTTACTTCTCTTAGTTATCTTAACCAGAATCATAAATCAACAAATATATATACATATGATATATATACATATATATTTATATATGGATGATTTCTTAGAAGTGAAATTGCCAGTCAAAGGATATGCCTATTTTATATTTTTACAGATATTGAAAATTTGCCTTCCAAAATGGCTCTACCAGTCTACACTACAAAACACAGCATATGGGAAACCTATTTCCCTGCATTTTGGTTAACACTATTATCTATGTGTTTTAGAATTTAGACACCTTGCAAGTATTTTGTTGGTTTCATTTGCATTTGCTTGATGGTTCAACAACATAGGGTAGTTGAACAACTTAGCTTGTGTGTTTGCACTTTTATAGATTATCTTTTTCTTGTTTATTTGTAAAAATTCTTTTTAATAATATGAATTACTTTCCCTGTTATATATATTGCACAGACTTTCTCCAAATGTATTACATCTTTTAAGTTTGCTTATTCAATGATTATTGGGGATATTGTAATTTTTATACCATCAAATCTAAGCCTTCTAGGAAGACTTTACCTATCTCAAGTTGATAAATTGAAATTCTTACATTTTCTTCTAATCGAGAACATTCTTTTAATCCGTTTGAAGGAGGAACTTGTGAGCCCTGCTAGGGTTAGATATTTGACGAGGGGAGACAGGACTCTTGATCAAAATGATGGACTCCACAATTCTGCACTTTACACACACACACACACGTTGCAGTCCTAACCTCCAGTACTTCAATATATGACCTTATTGGGAAATAGGGTCTTTACAGAGATAATCAAGTTAAAATCAGATCATTATGGGTGGGCCCTAACCCAACATGACTTCTATCCTTATAAAAGAGAAAAATTTGGAGACAGACACACACAAGGCAAATACCTTGTAAACATGAAGGCAGAGATCAGAGTAATGAGTCTTCAAGCCCAGAAGAGAGGCATGGAACAGATCCTTCTCTCATGCCCCTCAGAAGGAAATAATCCGCTGACATCTTGACTTTAGACTTCTAGGCTCCAGGGCTGTGAAACAATTTATTTCTGTTTTTGGAGCTGTGCCGTTTGTGGTACTTTGTTCCAGCAGCCCTAGCACACGCTACATTGTTCAAATTCCTTCCAAGTGGGTGAGATCTAGGATAGGAACACTCCTGCCTCCCCATCAGTCAGCCAAGGTGCCCTTGCACACTTGTGCCTGTGATGTTCTTCACTCGAAGTGACACATCTATTTTATTCCTTTCCCTAAACTAGAAGCTGCTCAGGAAAATGCTTTCCTCAGAAGGCAAAATAAAGGCATTCCCACATAAACTCAGATTGAGAAAATCCATTGCTAACAGGGATCTGCTTAACAAGAAACACTACAGGAAAGTTTTCAAAACGAAATGAAATTATATTAGTACACTTGAAACTAATATAACACTGTATGTGAATTAGACTTCAATTAAGAAGAGAAGAAGGAAGGGAATGATATCAGATGGTAATTTTTAAAAATATAGTCTCAAAAAGAAATCACCCATCGTGGGGCTCAAACTCATGACCCCAAGACCAAGAATTGCATGCTCTATTGACTGAGCCAGCCAGGCACCCCTCAGATGGCAATTTGAATGCATCTAAAGAAATAAAACGCACAAGTAAAAGTAATTATAATTATACAAGTAAATATATAGAAAGGAAGTATACATATGTTTTTCTTTCATTTTCTTAATTGATTTAAAAGAAAATTGCAGGGGTGCCTGGGTGGCTCAGTCGGTTGAGTGTCCGACTTCGGCTCAGGTCATGATCTCACAGTTCGTGGGTTCGAGCCCCGCATCAGGCTCTGTGCTGACCGCTTGCTCAGAGCCTGGAGCCTGGAGCCTGCTTCTGTGTCTCCTACTCTCTCTGCCCCTCCCCCGTTCACACTTTGTCTCACTCTGTTTCTCAAAAATAAATAAATGTAAAAAAAAATTTTTGAAAAAAAAATAAAAGAAAATTGCATGAAACAATAAGTTTCAAACTGTATGGCATACTTATAGTTTATAAACTTATAATATATGTAATAATAACAAAAGAAGGGGCCAGGGAACGGAACCATTTGGGAGGAAAGAAAAGACATCAGACAATAATGCAAAACCACAGGAAGAACACTGCAAATAGTCAATATCTGGATTATTATAAAAGGTCCTTTAAATATGTTTTCTCCTTTCTCTTCCTAATTTTTAAAAAAGAAGATAGTAGAAAGTAAAAATTATAATGCACTATTGTTGGGCTTATAGCATACATAGACATGATATATATGACAGGAATAGCCCAAAGGAGGAGGGAAGAAATTGAGCTACCTTAGAGCAAAGTTTCTGTGTTTTATTGCAATTAAGTTAGCATTAATCTAAAAGCGATTGTAATAAATTAAGACGTACATTGCAGAAACTTCCGTTTTCAGTTTCCACATGGAGGGAGCTTGGAAGTCATCACTCCATTCTCATAACAAGTAAAAAGCTGAACAAACTGAAAAACTATCAACTCTTCTTGGTGAGGAGGCCACAGGCCAACGGGCCACACCCTAGACTGGAAAGACAGACAAATACTACAGGGATTCACTGTTTACTGGAGCAGAGATTCGCAAACAGAAATCACCTCAGGAGCCAAAGCCTGATAGGAAAACCTGAATTGTAATTCATGAATTGCTGGAGGCTCAGTGTGGACAAGTCTGAGAATTAAAAACTCCAGGAGGCCCCGGTAACAGGGTGTGTCCACAGTTTTGTGCAATAGATCTCCAAAGGTTTTCGAAAGTAAATTTCAGAGAAAAATCCCTTTCTGCTTCTGGCAGGTGGTGGCAGGAGGGGTGGGGGGGGGGTGGAGGGGGGACTGGCAAGGGCACTCTGTTCAAAAAAAAATTTTTAATGTTTATTTATTTTTTTGAGAGAGAGAGAGAGAGCACAGGAGCCAGTGCAAGCAGGGGAGGAGCAGAAAGAGAGGGAGACACAGAAGCAAAAGCAGACTCTAGGCTCTGAACTGTCAACACAGAGCCCAGTGCTGGGCTCAAACCCATAAACTGTGAGGACATGACCTGAGCCAAAGTCAGACCGTTAACTGACTGAGCCACCCAGGTGCTCTGCAAGCATCAAATCAGATACAGCAAGGATGCTGGAATTATCAGACCAAGAATTTAAAACAAGTATAATTTGCTAAAGAACTTAATGGATAGGGCCCCCCCCCCCCCCCCGGGTGGCTCAGTTGGTTGAGCATCCCATTTCAGCTCAGGTCATGATCTCACTGCTTGTGGGTTCAAGCCCTGCATTGGGCTCTGTGCTGACAGCTCAGAGCCTGGAGCCTGTTTTGGATTCTTTGTCTCCCTCTCTGCCCCTCTCCTACTCCTTCTCTGTCTCTCAAAAATAAATAAATGTTAAAAAAAAATTTTTTAATGAAAGAACTTAAAAAAAAAGAACTTAATGGATAAACTAGACTGCACGTAAGAACAGATGGGCAAGGTAAGCAGAGAGATGGAAAGCCTAAGAAAGAACCAAAAAAGGAATGCCAGAGAAGACAAACACTGTATCAGAAATGAAAAATGCCTTTGATGGACTTATTAGTAAATTGGACACAGCTGAGGAAAGACTCTCCGAGCTAGATGGTATATTAATAGAAGCCTTAAAAATTGAAGAGCAAAGAGAAAAAAGACTGAAAAAAAGGAACAGAATGTCCAACAACTGTGGCAACTACAAAGGTGTGACATACACATAATGGGAATGCCAAGGGTAGAAGAAAGAGAGAAAGGAACAGAAGAAAGATCCATGCAATGAATGAGACCAAAAGAAAAAAGAAAAGACAATCATATGCGCAAAGAAAAAGAAACTCCTGGTTTACAAACAACATAATTGTCTATGCAGTGAATCCTACAGAATCTGTGATTTCAAAAAGCTACTATAGGGGCTCCTGGATGACTAGGTCTTAGTTTCAGCTGAGGTGGTTATCTCATGGTTCGATTAGTGAGTTAGAGCCCTACATGTGGCTCTGTGCTGACAGTGCGAAGCCTGCTTGGGATTCTGTGTCTCCCTCTCTCTCTCTCTCTGCCCCTCCTCCTGCTTGTTCTCTCTCTCTCTCTCTCTCTCAAAAATAAATAAACATTAAAAAAATTAAAAAAAATTTTAAAGCTACTATATAGCTATCAGTGAGTTTGGCAAAGTTACGAGATACAGTCTCAAACTACCAATTGTACTGTGTTTCTATGTTTTAATAATAAACAATCAAAATTGAAATAAAATATAATACATATCATACAGTTTATAATGGCATCAACAAACTAAATTTAGCAGCCAATTTGACAAAAATGTGCTACACTTGTACACTGAAAGATATACAAAAATTTTGGAGGGAAACTTCAGAGCTAAATAAATGTAGAATTATTGTATTCATGGCTTGGAAGACCCATATTAAATGTTAATTCTCTCCAAATTGATTTACATATTCAATGTAATGCCAATCAAGATCCCAGCAGAAAGTTTTGTTGATATTGACAAAAGGATTGTAAGGTATGCATGAAAGTTAAAAGGGACTATGTTAGTAAAAATATTTTGAAAGCAATAGCAAATTTAAGGAACCAACACTACTAATATTATTGTTTTTATGAAAATACAATAATTGAGAAACTATGGGATCAATGTAAAGGTAGACAAATGTAACACTGGAACAGAATAAAAGGTCCAGAAATAGGCTCACACATATATGGCCCATTGATTTTCAGTAAAAGTACCATAACAAGTCAATGAGGAAAAAATAATCTTTTTAACAAATCATGCTTAATAGCTTAATAGCATGGTTGGATAGCCATATTCAAAAATATAAACCTTAACCCTTAGCTCACACAATATAAAAAATTGACTCCAAATAGATTAGAGAACAAAATGAGAGGGCTAAAACTGTGAACTCCTAGAATAAAACACCAGGGAAAATCTTAGATACTGTGGATTTGGCAAAAATCAATTAATTATGATGCAAAGGATACATGACATAAGATTTTAAAATCTACACAAGTGAAAAATAGAACTACCATATGATCTAGCAATCCCACTTCTGGGTATATGTACAGAGGAATTGAAGTCAGGATCTCAAAGATATCTGTATTCCCATGTTCATTGCAGCATTATTCACAATAGACAAGACACGGAAGTAACCTAAATGTCCATTAACAGATAAATGGATAAAGAAAATGTGGAGGCGCCTGGGTGGTTCAGTCAGTTAGGTGTCCGACTCTTGATCTCAGCTCAGGTCATGATCTCACAGTTTGTGAGTTCGAGCCTGCATCGGGTTCTGTGCTGACAGTACAGAGCCTGCTTGGGATTCTCTCTCTCTCCCTCTCTCCCGCCCATCCCCCACTCTTGCTCTCTCAAAATGAATAAATAAACTTAAAAAATGTGGTGTTTACATACAGTAGAATATAATTCAGCCTTTAAAACAGAAGAAAACCCTGCCACTTGTGACAAATGGATGAACCTGGAAGACATTATGCTAAATGAAATAAGCCAGACAGAGAAGAACAAACATTACATGATCCCCTTATATAACAAATCTAAAAATCATTGAATTCATAGAGGCAAAGGATAGAATAGTGGTTGCTATGGGCTGGAGGAAGCAGGAGTGGGGAGATGTTGGTCAAAGGACACAAGGTTTCAAATATGCAAGATAAATATGTCATAGAGATCTACTGCAGAGCACAGTGCCTATAGCTAACAATATTATATTGTATACTTTAAAATTTGCTAAGAGAGTAGACCTCTGTTTAGTGTTTCTATCACACAAAAAAATAAAAATTTAAAAATAGAGAGCAGGAGGAAACTTTTGTAGGTATGGATATATCTATGGCATTGATTGTAAGGATAGTTTCATGAATATAGATTTATCTCCAAACTCACCCAGTTGTATACATTAAACACATATAGCATTTTGTATGTCAATCATACCTCAATAAAGTGGGTTTAAAAAAATCAGTACCGTGGACTTCACAATATTAAAAATGTTTTCTCTTTAGGGATGCCCGGATGGCTTAGTTGGTTAAGCATCCAACTGTTGTTTTTGGCTCAGGCCATGCTCTCACGGTTCATGAGATTGAGCCCCACATTGGGTTCTGTGCTTAACAGTACAGAGTCGGCTTGAAATTCCCTCTCTGCCCCTCCCTCGTGCATACACACACACACACACACTCTCTCTCTCTCTCTCTCTCTCTCAAAAATAAATAAACTTAAAAAAAATGTTTGTTCTTTAAAAGACATTGTTAGGAAAATAGAAAACAGAAGCCATAGCCTAGGAGAAAATCTTTGCAAAACATATACCTAAAAGCAGACCTATATCTAGAATATATATTTTAAAAGCTCTCAGAACTTAATAAGGACAGTCAATTTTTTTAATGGGTTAAGGATTTGAGCAAACACTTAACCAAACCAAACAAAAACCCTATGTATAGTAAATAAACACGTGGAAAAAATGCTAGCATCATTATTCTTAAGGAAAACGCAGATTAAAATGACAGGATACCACTACATACTTACTAGAATGGCTAAAATATAAGTGACAGACCATACCAAGTATTGGTGAAATCTTGGAGAAACTGGAACTCTTACACTGTTGGGAATGTAAATGGTACAATCACTGAGAAAGCAGTTTCACCGTTTATTAACAAGTTAAACATGAACCCACCATTTAGCCTAGCAATTACACTTCTGGGTTCTAACCCAAAAGAAATTACAGTTTATGTCTACATAAACAATTATAAGTGAATCTTCACAATTGTTTGGAAAACGGTAATTGGAAATAACCAAGAAGTCCATCAACAGGTGAATGGATAAATACATTGTGGTATAGCTACACAATGGAATACCAGTCAACAATGAAAATGAATCAGTTACTGATAAATGTAACAACATGGATGAATCTCAAAAGAAATATGCCAAAAGACACCAGATGAGAGAATACACACCCTATGATTCTATTTACATAAAATTCTAGAAAATGCAAGCCCTTTTAGTAAGAGAAGGCAGACCACTGATTGCCTGGGGCTGAATAGGGGTTGGAGTGAAGTGCCAGGAAAGTATACCAGAGGGGTTAAAAAGGAGCATGATGAATAGGGTCACAAGGTGGGGGGTGGGGATCTGAGGACGTGCATATACTCAGTATGTTGATTGTGATGATGATTTCACATTTGGATGGGTGAAGCAGAGCAGAGACTCAGTGTTTTAGAAGATAAAATTATGGAGAATAATGTAGCAGAAAAAAGAGGGAAACAAAGGCAAAAGACCAAGATCCAAGACTTAGAGAGCTCAGTGACTTATGATTTCACATTTGTATGCCCATGTCAAAAATGATCAAATTGTACATTTTAAATATATGCAGTTTATTATGTCAGGTATGCCTCAATAAAGCAGTTTTTTGAAAGACCTAAATCAAAAGCAGGCAGAACTAAATGTTGAAAACCAATTAATCAGTGTTATAGAGAGCAGAATTTTTCATTTTCCTTTTATTACAAGGGGAAACTGTTTCAAGCATGCAAAGGTAACAGGATATTTTCTATATCTAATAATAAATACCATACCTGGTGTAATAAATAAGTGTACCTCATATATATAAATTAATTTTGGAAGTCCTCCATTATTCAATATTTCTCAGTCTGGCCAAAAGGTGGCAGTGTTTAAAAAGTGTTTGAGTTCAGGTTTGCGCAGCGCTGGAAGAACAGGAAAACAAGCCTGGTCTCTGGCTCAGTCTCCTCCCACCCATGAGAGACCCCTGAGCTAAAGTAAACTGTGCTGTGAAAGCTCGTATGACAACACCTGATCGGGCTGTGTTTTCTGATGAACCAAAGGATGGAGACTCTCCTCCAAGTACTCATAGGAATATTAGAGTTGCAAGTGGCCTGTAAGTATACGGTTCATCTAGGAGAGTCAGGGGATGGTGACAGCTCCCGGAGGGCAGGAATTGAGTCCTCTTCTTGTCCCGGGTAGGCCCATTTGAGAGCCAGTTACATGTTGGAAAGATAGACAATATTCTATGTTGATGTGATAACGTTGTTCCTGGGGGGAGGTGAAGAGCTCGGCGGAGAAAAACCATCCCTACTGGGGTCATGATGATCTTACGCCGGTCTTCTGTATTTTCTTTATATTGTCTCTTTGAACAGGGGTCAGTAGCCAAGAACTGGAGCAGAGTCCACGTTCCCTGATCATCCAAGAGGGAGAAGATTTCACCATAAACTGCAGTTCATCAAAGACTTTCTATACCCTGGGCTGGTACAGGCAAAAGAATGGTGAAGGTCTAAGCTCCTTGATGATGTTACAGAAAAGTGGGGAAGAAAAGAGTCATGAAAAAATTACTGCTAAGTTGGATGAGAAAAAGCAGCAAACTTCCCTGCATATCACAGCCTCCCAGCCCAGCCACTCAGGCATCTATCTCTGTGCAGGAGATACACTGTGATCTCCAGACCTGTACAGGCTGTCCCCAAACATGCAGCTGGGCCACAGATGCTCTGTTGACACAGGGCTCCAAAGGGGTGACTGGACACTTGCCAAGATGAGAAGCCTTAGGAAGATGCCGTAGTCTCGTTGCAAAACAAAACCAAAAACAAAACAAAGAAACAAAAGCAAAACTTCAAACAAAAAAATAAAAAACAAAAACACACACAAGAAGAAGAAAGTTCTGGAGTGAGAGTAGGGGAAGCTCTACCTTGATTCCCTAATTTCATTTGATTTTCTGTCTAGGTAATTCGTACTTTTTAGTAGATAGAACCTCAAACTGGGATAAGAATGGCATGGATTTCAGTGATTTTTGCAATAACTGTGCACAAACCTTGTGCCTTTAAGTGTCCCAAGAAACTCTTTCCCTTCTGCTACTCACTCAGCTTATTAACAGAAAGAAATTCTGAGTCCTTTAGGAGATTCCTTGTGGCATTTTAGGCCTATACCATGAGTGTCAGGGCAGCAATATTGTCGCACTGGGAGGAGTCAGGGGCAATATTTTTTTCCTAAGTTTATATTACAAATATAGAGATAGACAAATGGATGGATAGATAAATGACAGAGAGACGGAAAACAGTTCTCAGACTGCCCCTCTCTTCTCCAACAATAGGGCCTCACCCGTTCTCACTGCCCATTGGCTGCAGCCCCTCACTCTGATGTAGTTTCAAAAAGAAACAAATTATATTTCATCCTTGCAGCAGCATTCATCTTACAGACATTTTTCCCACTTGTCTTATCCATTGTCTTTGATAAAAGATGTGCACTTAAGGCCAGATGCGCATGCAGAGATTTTGTCCTTAGTTTTTCCCCATCCCCACACCTTTATGAACCTCCCTCCTATCAGCCACTCCTGCTTTTCCCCAAACTCCTAATGTACCCTGCGACCTTTTAACACCCTTTTGCCCACCCAAAGCCTAATGTTCCCAGTCACCAAATTGCTTTCCAAAATCTTCTCCCACTTTATCGATTCCATATCCATTTCCCAGCTCAGTCTCCAAAATGAAGTTGGTTTGTAACCTAACATCTCAGTGCAACATTCTACATTAGCTCTCCCCGGATTGCTTGTATTTGAAAAGGGAACATTGGAGGAGATTCAAAGGGAGTCACCTCCAATGGTGCCCTTTCTCTTAGGGTGACTGTTGGAGAGAAAGGAGATTTTGTGTCAAATGCTGTTTCCCACACTGCTAAACCATGGTGTACCCATCTGGGGTGGCTCCCGTGGGCAAGGGTACAGGCACCACACTGCAAAAAAAATTTTTTTAAATATGTTATTATTCAAATTTGCTTAGAAGGATAATATAATCCAGAAAAGAAAAAGAACAGAGATTCTATTGCTTGACACTACACACAGTAATTTGTAGTATCTCTTATCTAAGATAGACACAATCTACGTACAATCATTGTGATAGATGTGTGCAACACACAACATGGAAAGAACCATGGCCATTTAGATTCAATACCATAAAAGGCATAGAATGACAGATATTATTATATGCATTTTACTCATGGGAAAGCTGAGTGAGAGAAGATATTAGCATCAATGAATGCTTTTGAAAACTGGAATTCTAGGGGAACACATTGGACGCCACAGCCACTCCAGAGACATAGAGGCCACTTGCCTATCACGTGATGAATCCTTACCTTGCCTGCTTCCTTTTAGTAGGTGCCCCTGAACAAATTTTCTGAAGCCAGAAGGCAGGTTGTGCTCTGCATTCTGTAAAATGCATATCAGAAAATGATGGAGATGTGGTATATACACTTGGAAATCAAAAAGAATGAAATCTTGCCATTTGCAACGATGTGGATGGAACTACAGTGTATTATGCTAAGTGAAATAAGTTAGGCAGCGGAAGACCAATATATGATTTCACTCATATGTGGAATCTAAGAAACAAAACAGATGAACATAGGGGAAGGGAACCAAAAACAAGATAAAAATAGAGAGGGAGGCAAAGCATAAGAGACTCTTAAATACAGAGAACAAACTGAGGGTTAATGCAGGGGAGATGGGTGGGGGATGGACTAAATGGGTGATGTACTTGGAGGGCATTTGTTGGGATGAGCACTGGGTGTTGTATGTAAGTGATGAATCACCAAATTCTACTACTGACACCAATACTACACTGTATGTTAACTAATTTGAATCTAAACCTAAAAAAAATAAAAAATGATGGACACTGGGTTACTCTGCTCCTGACCCCACCAGGTAACTGAGTTAGACCTTTTTTGAGTCTCAAATCTCTCCACTGGGACAATGTATGCAGCCTATGTATCAGTGTCCTGCACTTAAAAGTGGTGGCTTCTCATATTTACTTTACTTTATTTTATTTTTCTGGGGTTCCTGATTGGTATCTTTTTTCTCCTCCAACTTTAAATAGTAATAATCTACCCTTTTTTGGCAGGGTTTTCATTCTGCACAAGCTCACTAAAGCCATTTGCTGTGCTTGATTTTCTGGCAGAGTCATTCTAGTTAGAAAATTATCTGAACAATTAAATTAGAATACATAGCAACTGTATTTCTTAGGTTGTAGTTTGCACACTTAAGACATATATGGGTCCTCTTATTAACCTCAGTGTTTTTGAAAGTTTTCCTACAAATTCCTGCTAACAGCTAGGAGAGTGAGGCTGTATGCTCATAGGCCCATGAGATGTTGTCTACTATAGAGATGATATCTCTTTGAAATCTCATGTTCTGTCTTTAAAATTCATGTGTCACATTCTATTCTGTAATATGCCCTCATTTGTTTCAAAATACCAAAAAAAAAAAAAAAAAAAAAAAAAAAAAGCTTTAAATTCAGGATCCAGAAAAGTATGACATGTGCTTACTGTCACCCTTCATACACTGCTACCTGGCCTGTTCTCTGTTAGGGGACATAAATATTCTGCCAGCAATCTCAAGAAAATGGGGGTGCTTTCAAGCCCTAAGACATCAGGGCTTCATGGAGAACTGGAACAGTGGCTCATCATCAGGGAGACTGCAACAGCCACCTTGATGATTACAAGGGGGCAGTAGATCTAGTGATAAACTTGACCTGTCCTCTTTATGCCTCCCACATATCATTAAAGATTACCAGATTAATGCAAATTTGTTTTTATCTAAAAGGAGATGTCCCGGTTTTTTGTTTATTCTGTTTGCTTTGTTTCTTTTTTAAAAAAATGCATTACTTTAATAAAATATTGCAGCGTCACTAAAAAGCAAGAAAGGGCACCTGCGTGGCTCAACTGGTAGGGCTTGTGACTCCTGATCTCAGAGTTGTAAATTCAAGCCACACATTGGGTATAGAGAAAGAAAGAAAGAAAGAAAGAAAGAAAGAAAGAAAGAGGAAAGAGGAAAGGGAAAGGGAAAGGGAAAGGGAAAGGAAAGGAAAGGAAAGGAAAGGAAAGGAAAGGAAAGGGAGAAAAAAGAGAATGTTAGGTTGCCAGTATTTTTGCTTTAGGAAAAGGAATAGAGAAGAAACAAGGTAAATATACACACAGAAGTAACCCTCTGGCAAACCTAGACCTACAATTAGCATTGACCCTAAAAAAGCCCTGCTTTCCTAAGTCTAAGAAGCACAATGGGATAGAAAATGAATGCCCTGGTCAGTACAAGGTAGGAAGCTCATTTATGTAAATCAGGATAGAAGCTACAAGGTGTTCCTCAGGCACTCAGCCCAGATCCTCGGCATTTGAAACTCCAAGTTGTCAGATCATTTTTTTTTCTTAAAGACAAAACTTCCCCTCTAAAATTCCATTCTATAAAAATGAGCCTTTGCTACTATTCAAAGTTTTATTTTCTTCTTTTAAAAAAGTCAGAATGTTCACCCTACTCTGTCAGTAAGCAACGGCAACCTTTTTCCTGCATTGTCACTGTCAGGGTCCTTTTCTCTTTTCGTTCTCGTCTCTGCCTTTCACGTTAAGGTAATCTTGTCAAATGCCCTGTGATCCCAGATGCTCATTCATACTTAGTGGGATATGAATGTGGGATCTGAGCAAAGGAGGTGGCTCTGGTTCCTCTGTTTTTCAGTATTTGCCTCATTTAGTTCTCAATTGAACTTGGTATCCCAGACTCTTATATGCCTCTTTAGTCAATATCTTTAGAAAAAAATAGGGTATTTTTTTTTTCTCCATGAAAGCAGGTGGAAAGGACTGGACATCTGACTTTTCCAGGTCAGGATGGGAGATCTGAGAGTATAACTTGATACTTTATACTTTATACCTGGTACATTCTGTTTAAAGTTCCCTTACCCTGCACCCCTCACTCTGATCTTCTGAAGTATCAAGTGCCCAAATTCTTGAGATTTTCAGAGCACCTGGGTTTTGGTTGGCATTGCCCTCTGTGGGCCCTTAGGATTCAACTTTCTTCAGTCAGCTAAACCAGTTACCAGTTATCTGTTCACAATCAGTTCCCTAAACGTCTTACAGGCCATCATCATCTCTTGTCTCTGTTCTATATGTCCTTTGAGGTTCGTGACTTTTAAAAGAATGTTTACTCTCAGTGGTTTCTGAGAAAGGCACAGAGAAAAAAAATATGTCTCCGATTCACCATGCTTAATCATAAATCCAGCTCTCACTGATTTTCCAGGGAGATATTATAAGGTGCCCAGGTGCAGAGTTCCTGTCTGTCTTGTTCATATCTCTGTATTTCCCTAGCAGATAGTGGGTACTCATAAGGGTTCATCAAATGAATGGGAGAAACAGAATTATTTTTACAACTCTCCAATAGTGGCATGAAAGAACAGCAATCCAGTGACAAGTCATAAGGGGGCGGTGTCTCCATTCAGACTTAACCTTCAAGATCAGCTCCAAACTCAGAGAAACCTCCAGTTAGAGATCAGATTGGCTGAAACACAGAACAGATATTTTAACATCACGGTGGTATTTATAGCGTTACACGAAGCTCAGAGGAGTTTTCTTGAAGCAAAAACCCTTTTAGGAAATAATTCTTTGCTGAACGACTTGTGATAAGGATGCTCCTCAAAGGTTCATTAATATTCTTGTGGACGCAGCTGACATGTGAGTCTTGGGGGTTTCTGAGTCTCACACAGAGAATTCTAAAGAGGGAAATTCTGTGAAGGCAAAAGGTGATGTTTTAGTCAGGTCTATGAAAAGAGAAGCAGAAGGAGAAAAGCTAGACAGGGAGGGAGGAAAGAAAAAAAGCACAGTGGTAAAGCTGGGAGTTAGGGAAGAGTGCCCATCACAGCTCCAACAAAAGTGACCTAAAAAATGATTTTGAATACCTTCTTTTGTCTTTCTAAACAGGGGTGAATGGCCAGCAGGTGAATCAGAGTCCTCAGTCTGTGTCTGTTCGGGAAGAAGAGGATGTCTCCATGAACTGCAATTCCTCAAGTACAATCAACACCTTACTATGGTTCAAGCAGGATCCTGGGGAAGGCCTTGTCCTACTGATAGCCTTATATAAGGCTGGTGAAGTGACCAGAAGTGGAAAACTGACTGCTCAGTTGGGTGCAACGAGAATGGACAGCTTCTTGAACATCTCATCCTCTGAGACTAAACATGCAGGCACCTACTTCTGCAGTGCACAGCACTGTGCTCCCCGAGCACCTGCAACCTGCACATAAACTTGCAGCTGGAACCCTAGTCACTATGCTGCCTCGAGCTGCTGCTCCTCTTGGCATGAAATATGATCATACACACAACCTATGTGCCCTGCTCTCCCATTACTGCAAACTCTCATGGGGCATTGGTGGTTCAGTGGTAGAATTCTCACCTGCCATTACTGCAAACTCTCATATATTCAAGGCTTTATCTTCTAAAGATTGTGCTCTTTGCTTAATGAACACAACTCCTTTTTAATATGTAGAGAGATTTATTTACTTTATTTTGTCAGTACATAAGGAGAAATGATCAGTACAAAATCACAGTAGAAGATTTAACACATCTCTCTTTAAAAATGGATAGATATCAGTGGAGGAGAATTGAGAGTTCAGGAGTAAACCCAGACATCCATAGGCAAATGATTTTTAACAAGGGTGCTAAGACCATCCAATGGGGAAATGGTGCTGGGACTACTGGATAGCCACGTGCAAAAGAATATACACCTATTCAAATATTAACTCAAATTGGGGCACTGGGTGGCTCAGTCAGTTGAGCATCCAGACTCTTGATTTTGGTTCAGGTTATGGTCTCATGGTTTCATGGGTTCGATGCTTGCATCTGGCTCTGTGCTAATGGCGAAGATTTTCTCTGTTTCCCTCTCTCTCTGCCTCTCCCTCGCTCATGTTCTCTCTGTCTCTTTCAAAATAAATAAATGAAAACTGAAAAAAAATTTCAAGTGGATCAAAGATCTAAATGTAAGAGCCCAAACTATAAGCTCTCAGAAGAAAATACAGGCAAAATTTTGGTGATCCTGGACTATGCAACCATTTCTTAGACATGATATCAAAAGCACAGCAACCAAAGAAAAAAATAAACTGCACTTTATCTATAGTAAGAACTTTTGTCAGAGACCACAAAGTTTTCCACCAATGAAAATGAAAAGACAACCCACAGAATGGAAAACTATATTTGCAAGTCATATATCTGATAAGGACACAGTATTGAAAATATATAAAAAATAACTTACAACTCAACAACAAAAAGGCAAATACCAATTTTAAAATGGGCAAGGGATTTGCACACAATGGAATATTACTCAGCCATAAAAAAGAATGATATCTTGCCATTTGCAACAACATGGATGGATCTAGAGGGTATAATGCTAAATAAAATAAGTCAGTCAGAGAAAAGCAAATACCGTATGATTTCTCTCATATGTAGAATTTAAGAAATAAAACAAATGAACAAAGAAAAAAGAGACAAACCAAAACACAGACTCTTAACTATAGAGAACAAACTGATAGTTACCGCAGGGAAGGTGGATGGGGATGGGTGAAATAGTTGAAGGGGATTAAGAGTACACTCATCATGATGAGCACTGAGTAATGTATAGAATTGTTGAATCACTCTATTGTACACCTGAAATTAATATAACATTGTATGTTAACAATACTGGAATTAATTTTTTCTTATTTTTTTCTAAATGTTTATTTATTTTTGAGAGAGAGAGACAGAATGTGAGCAGGGGAGGGGCAGAGAGAAAGAGGAAGACACAGAATCTGAAGTAGGCTCCAGGTTCTGTGCTGTCAGCACAGAGTCCGATGTAGGGCTTGAACGCATGAACTGTGAGATTATGACCTGAGCTGAACTCAGACACTTAACCGACTGAGCCACCCAGGCACCCCTGGAATTAAATTTTAAAAAAGCATAAAATAATTTAAAATAAATAAAAAATAAATGAACCAATTAAGACAGTTAAGAAAGGGAAATTAAAAAGAAATTTCATTTATGAAAATAACTGAAAATTTTTAAATTAAAAATATGGACAAATATAAACTAATCATGAATATGTAACATAAAATACTATGAGTAAAGTTTATCTTAGAAATGTGTGGAAAGCTTAACATTAGGAAAATCTATTCATATAATTCCAACATTAGCAGATTAAAGGAGAAAAATGACGAGTATCTCAATGGATAGTACTTTGATTTTTTATTATTATTTTTTATTTCAGAGAAAGAACGTGCATGCGAGTAGTGGGGGAAGGGCAGAGGAAGAGAGAGAGAATCTTAAGCAGGCTCCACGCTCTGCATGGAGTCCTATGTAGGGCTTGATCCCATGACCCTGGGATCATGACCTGAGCCGAAATCAAGAGTTGCTGCCTCCACCGACTAAGCTACCCAGGTGCCCCAATAGTATTTTTAAATTAATGTTTTATTATGGACATCTCCAAACAAGCACAAAAGAAAGAATAATATCATAAATATGTACTCATCACCTGAATTCGACAATGATAAATTATCACTCTATGACCAATCTTTTTCATCCATACTCCTTTTTTCTGACCCTTACCCAGCTGAATTATTTTAAAGCAAATTCTAAACATTAGTCATTCCATCTATAAATAATTCAAAATACATCCCTTGGGATAGGTCCGTATTTTTAACATAATCAGAATTACATGATCACATCTAAAATATGTAGCAGTATTATTTGTTTATTAAAGAATACATTGATAATACTGATTCTTTGAGATTTGTGCAAATATACATTATAGTCTAATGTTTAGTTATTTTTTATTATCTGCATGTGCTTGAGAAGAAATATCCTCTCATTTTTTGTGCAGAGTTCTATATATGTCTATTAAATCAACTCTGTGTGGGTCTTTTGTATAATAAATAACATTTTGTCTCCTTGTCCTGTCAGTAATTGATAGAGATATATTGAAATATCACTATAAGTGAATTTTTCAATTTCTACCATTCCATCAATTTTTGCTTTATGTATTTAATATTAAATAAATGGAAGTTAAGAATCATTCCATCATACTGGAATTAAGTAAACTTTTATTATTGATTAAAGACCTTCTTTATCCCTAAAAATATTTCTTGCCTTAAAGTATTTTTTTCCATTATTAACATAGATTCATAAGGTTTTTTTTTTTTTTTTGGTTAGGATTTCCCTGCACATATTTTTCCATCTTTTACTTTCAAACTTCATTGACTCCTATGTTTAAGATGGTCTCTTTGAAAAAGATGTGACTAGATTCTGGCTTTGTATCAATCTTACAATCTCTACTTTTTAATGGGTGAGTTAGTTCTATTTACATTTTTTATAATTTTTCAGAATTAAGACTTGATTCCACCATCTTAATGTATTCTTTTTTTTTTAATTTTTTTTAAGTTTTTTATTTTTGAGAGAGAGACACATAATCTGAAGCAGGCTCCAAGCTGTCAACACAGAGCCCGATGCGGGGATTGAACTCATGACCTGTGGGATCATGACTTGAGCCCAAGTTGGACTGCTTAACCAACTGAGCCATCCAGGATCCCCTTAAAGTATTCTTTATATTTGTTTTCTCCTTTTCCCCCTTTTGCGTGTGGGGAAGTGATTCAATTTGTGTCTTCTTTTTTGTTATTTTTTTTCTTTTGTTTTTTCTTATCCCATTTCCCCCTCTTTTGGTTTGGAAGTTACATGCTCCTTCTAAAAATAATCCTTTAGTATTTATCTTTGAAGATTTACCATGCATACCTAAAATCTAAAGTTAATCTATGGCTTAACCACCTTTCTGAAAAATTTTCAAACCTTAAAATACTATAACTTAAATTGAACTTTACTGGCTTCCATGCTATCATCAGCTGTTTTAGATCATGACTTTAAAAGGAAAAAACATCGCTGGGGCAAGCTGGGTGTCTTAGTAGGTTGAACATCCGACTTTGGCTCAGGTTATGATCTCACAGTTTGTGAATTCGAGCCTGGCATCAGGCTTCTCTGCTGTCAGCACAGCACTCGCTTTGGATTCTCCCTCACACTTTCCCTCTCTCTCAAAAATAAACATCTTTTTTTAAAAAGGAAAAGAAATTATTAATTATTAATATTGGCTTTTACTGCTGATATTTATTTAGATTATCCCTGTGTTACCAATTCCTTTGCTCACTATCCCTTCTTGCATCTCAGACCTTTCTTCTGAGATTATTTTACTCCTTCCTGAGGTACATCCCTTAGAATTGAAGTTTTGTTGGGGATACACTTCTGTAGCTTTAGTTTCAACTTCACCCTTAAAGATAGTTTACTTACAATTCTAGGTTCATAGCTATCTTCTATCAGCACTTTGAAGGTATTTTCCAGTATATCATGCTTCCATTGCTGATTTTAAGGGGTCTGCCTGGTGTTTTTGCCATTCCTTTGTCAATAGCCTCTTTTATTTTCTGACTGCTTTTAAAACCTTCTCTTTGACTTGGCAGTATTTCTAAAACTTGGTTGTTTATACAAATAACCTGTGCAGGCATCCATTTGGAAGTAAAGGATTATGAACAGGTAAGTACAGTTCATTCCCTCTCTCTTTTTTGTGACCCCTGAATCAGTGTTGATTACAAACATACTCCTGGTGGGGCACCTGGGCGGCTGAGTTGGTTGAGCGTCTGACTTTGGCTCAGGTCATGATCTGAGGGTTTGTGGGTTCAAGCCCGGCATCGGGCTCTGTGCTGACAGCTCAGAGCCAGGAGTTGGCTTAAGACTCTGTGTTTCCCTCTCTCTGCCTCTCTCCCGCTCATGATCTATCTCTCTCCCTCAAAAATAAACATTAAAAAAATATCATTTAAAAAACAAACAAACAAACAAACACACTACTGGTAAACATCCCAGTGCAATTTACTAGAATATAAATGAGAGTCTTTTAGGGGCTGCTATGAACTTACTCTGCTGTGTTATGTTAGAATTGGGGAGTTTTTTTGTAATGAAGCCTGAAATTAAAGAATTTAGGATTCAGCTGGCTAAAGAATGGAAATTAGTCGTGCAGCCCATCTAGCTAAGTATCCAGAGAGATGTAAGAATTAAAAGAATCCCAAACTAAATGGTAATGTTGTGCTAAGATTCTTGCCCTTACAGTCACATTACAAAAAAAAAAAAGACTAGAAGAACCCTAAATTTAATAAAATTATCAACTAAAAATTCACAATAAACATGATAGTGAGCAGAGAAACTAGGAACTATGTATTCAGCACTCAGTAAATGATTAAATAATTAAACATCTATACTACAGAACACTCCAGTCATTAAAGAAAAAATGAAGTAGAACCTCACATAATGGTGTGGAAATACATTTAACATAGACTGTTCAAGCGACAAACAAATGAGTTACAGAATAACCATAAAATAAAATAAAATTTTATTTCCTTTAAATTTCATTTTCCCTTGATTTGAAAATCTAGCCATTTTGTCTTTTTTCACTCTCATTCAACCCCTTATGGATTGGGTCATGACAGGTCACCTTGCCTGATAAGGATCGTAAATATCTCATCTTCCCCAGAACTCAAGGAAATAGACTCCATATTTCCTGTTCCTAAAGCATAAAGTTCTGCTTGAATGAATCATGGAGACTCTTCTAGGAGAAACGAATGAATAAAGAAGATAATGAGACTTTTGATGTGAAGGGATAAAGAGGATTTGTAAGGGAAGCCAGGAGATGCTGGAGAGTCAGGAGGAGGGGGACATGCGATGTCAAGGCCCCTGATGCAAGAAAGGAATTAAAAATGGGCAAGAGGCAAGAAGGAGCAGCTGCTAAGACACAGTTTAAGTGCCCAAGAGCCAACCTAGTTGGCCTTCCCCACCCACTAGCCTGCTCTCCAGGTAAGTCTCCAGAAGGCTGACGGCCCCTAAATCTTGTTCCAGGTAAATTTTCACACTTCATGCAAGTGGCCACTTCTCTCTCTCGGCAGCAAGAACCCTTTCAGCCCCCAACCACACTTGAATACATTACCTTACAGCACCTTTAGAACAACTCAAGGCCAAATGGTGTCTTGGACACTTAGCAGGATGGTTGGGAGGTTCTCTAGCAACCATGCACCTGGGTGAGAAGGTGGGGTGGATGCCAGAATTGAGTACATTAGATTATCATGCACTGGGACAGTTGGGGGAGGGGCCACTTCTTTCTAAATGTTAAGCTGACGTTCTATCTAGTCATCCCCCCACCATTGCTTAAAGTCTATAATGCTTTAGAAAATTGTACAAAATGAGAAAAGAAAGTAACTTTATTTTGAACAAATCTATGATAGGATACAAAAAAAGAAAGTTTTGGATGGCAACATGTTGGGGGTATAGGGTAGAATTGCAAAGGATTTATATTTTCTGCCTGGTGCTTCCCTGTGGTTTCCAAATGTTCTGCAATGTCCATTTATTTCTTTAATAAATCAGAAAAAATGTATTTTCAAAGAATAAGTAGAAATCATTTTTTAACTTCTAAAGGGGAGAGACTCACATCACGATTTATGTCGGAATACTTATCCCAAAATATATGGATGAATATACCTTAGTAATATACAGTACAAAATGTGTTCCCCAGTGTTGTGTTGTCACCATCTGGAAATGTATTTAGTGCAAGAATTTAAAGAAAATAGAAGTCTATGGGGCACCTGGGTGGTTCATCGATTAAGAGTCCAACTCTTGATCTCAGCTCAGGTCTTGATTTCAGAGTCATTAGTTCAAGCCCCACATTGGACTCTGTACTGAGCATCAAGCCTACTTAAAAAATAAAATAAAATAAAATAAAATAAAATAAAATAAAATAAAATAAAATAAAAATAAAATAAAATAAAACAAAACAAAAAAAACAAAACATGAAAATAGAAGTCTATAGAACAGGTGAATAGGATAAACAATGAATTGCTGGGTAGAAAACAATATTTTCCAGAGGGAAGGGTCTCAGTAGATTTAGAAATGAGGTTATAGGGGTGATGTCTTGGTATTTGTTTTGACCAAATTGTGATGAAACAGGAAAGAACACTTCAACAACTGCCTTTCATCCAAATATACCCTGTGAATTATCAGAGACCCTGCTGTTTATTAGAAATACTGCTTTCTAAGTATGTGTTCCCCGATAATGAGATCAACAGTGAACCTTCAAAGAGCTTTTGGAAGGACCTTTGCCTCTTTCCCCACCTTTTCCTCCAAGTCTCCAGAGTGCTGTAGTCCTTTACCTCACAGGGTAGGTTCCTACTTGAATGTTAGTTCAGCCTTTTCCTACTTCCCATCCCTCTCTGCCCTCACTGAGCCAAAGAACCCTGGACTATTAGAAATGTGGGTAGCTTTGGATAGGCTATCCTTCAGCCATGAGACAATTTTGGAAGAATCTGTTATCGGTAAAACAAGTGGATACAAGTTTTCAGCTATTCTGCACCAGCTCACAAGATGGCAGTGCTCTCTTTTGAATGACTCCTGAGTGCCTGAGTGGGAAGGATTTGAATTTGAATTAGGGCCAAATGACATTTATTTTTCTGGTTGGCTGAAGAGCAAAATTGCTATTTCCCTTTCAGATTATGTGTGTGTTTGGGGGGGGGGGGGGCGCGGGGGCGGGTCCTGGGGGAAAGGGTGTTGTTTCAAAAAAGAACAAGAAAAGCTCAGGGCAGTGAATCACATTTTGCTCAGGAAAACCAACTCAAGAGTGGAAGGATGGAGAAGTGGCCACTGGCTTCACTAGCAATCTTTTGGCTGCAGCTGAGCTGTGAGTAGCATTATCACAAACGGCAGGGACAACCTGGAAAACCTGAGGACTGATTCTCAGAAAAGTGGCATTCATCTTGACTTATCTGCTGTTCCAGTGGAGACTAATTATGATCTCTGAGAAGACTTGATCTGACATCACTCTTTCTCTGACTGATTTATTTAATTCTTTTTTTTTTTCTGAACAGGGGTGAGCAGTGAAGACAAGGTGATACAGAGCCCCCCATCTCTGGTTGTCCAGGAGGAAGACAGTGCAACTCTCAACTGCAGTTACCAAGTGACCAACTTTCAAAGCCTACTTTGGTTTCAGCAGCAAGAGAACGCTCCTACCTTTCTGTTTAGACAAATTTCAAATGGGATTCAGAAGTCAGGAAGGTTAAAAGGGACATTAGATAAGAAAGCACTTCTCAGCACCCTGCACATCACAGCCACCCAGCTCGGAGACTCAGCTACCTACTTGTGTGCAGTGGAGGCACAGTGTGGTCTAGTCAGCTGCAGCCCGTCCCCAAATACTACAGCTGAGGCTCCTGCGACTGTTAGATGGGGACCTTGCTAAATCAGGCACAACCCCAAAAGTAAACTGTAAGGAAAAGCAACCATCAGTTAAGACCCTCATGCCCATGTTGACAATTACTTGTGGCTTACTGAGTCCGATCCCTGCATTCACTACCTTGTCTGTGCTTTTTATGGACATCTGCATAACAAATATTTTTACAGGGTCACTCATACAATACCAACTCTATAACAACACCATCATGCCCTGGGGGAGAAAGAAAGCCCTTTTGCCAGGATTGCACCAGCAACTTGTATGTGCACCACAAATCAGGGACTGTACCTAACAGCATGATGTATGGAAAGTCTGGTTGATTTGGGTCAGCTATTTCCACTTAGAATAGGCACATTTATAGGTAGAGTTCTGCCTGCCACTTTTCTTGCTGGACTATTAGCAAAGAACAAAGGGTGGGAACCAGAAAACACCATTACTTGATTCAAACAAAAGCTTTTCTTCATCACTTGCAGTGTTCTTACTTACTCCCTTCATCTTTGGGTGGTTGCTTAAGCTAGGTGCTTCATGAGGGTAGCTTTCTCGAGAACTTGCACATTAATTTGAAAACTTAGTGCCAGAAGCAGTCTCCCAAAAGAAGGAGGCTAGCTAAACTAAGTTAATGCCAAGCTAACATACACTTAGCTTAGCTCTATTACGGTATATTTTTTCAGTGAAATATATGAACTCATATATATTGTGTTTACAGAGTTAGCAATGGAGACTACTGTTTTTTGAGAGTAAACATGATAGGCCTTGTGCTTGGCAAATATTACCTCATTAAAATTTCAAAACAACTGTGATGGATCATTGTTCTTCTTCTCAGTTAACAGGTTAGGAAATGCAAATTCGGGAAGATTAAAGTTGCCTCCTCCCTTCTGAAAAATAACTGCTAGAATTTGAAATCAAGTCCATCTGACTCTGAAGGCCATGCTTTTTCCATTACATGCCCCATGTTAAATATCCCAGGAGAAAAATAATTACCAACAGTGTGACCACAGTTATATACCAAAAAAGTACATGAAACACTGGAATAAGATGTGCTTGCCATGTGAATAAAATAACATGTTCACAATAACACCACAATGTTTATCACTGTATCGGTATTTTTTGAGTACGGGGCTTAACACTGTTTATTTTCTACTTTATAATAGTCTTTATTTTTCAAACAACCCCACAGGAACTCAATACCGAGCATTATTTCACAAATAGAAAAAAATATACAATACCCTCTATTTTAAAATGCCAAAACCCAAGTAAGGTGAAACTGCATTCTGTGGTTATTATCTGACACTCATGTTTAGCTGGATTACAATGATTAACTATACATGACCAAGCGACACAGTATTAAAACAAGATTTTTGATTGCTAGCCCTTCAAATCACTGTGGACTAATGCTCCCTTAAGTGGGGAAGGTGTAAAAGTTACAAAAAGACCTACCTCTCCTGATAATTGATTTCAATGACTATTCCTGTACATGGAGTGTTTTAATGCCCTATTATCATAGGCTAGTGAAGACAGTAAAGGCAGCTTGAACTCATGAGTTTGTTAGGAAATGCATTGCAGTTGAGTGCAGTTTAGATTCCACTGTCCAGGAAATGAGACAGTGTGGGAAAAGGGCCAGTAGTTATTCAAGGAAAAGGAAAAGAAATAGGATAAAAACGACTGCAATGTACCTGCTGGTTTTCAGCCTGCACATGCCTCTGCCCGTTTTCTCTTCTTCCCCCTTTTCTATCTACACCAAGAGCCAGAAACCAAGATGTGGAGATGGGAGGAGAATCCAGCTTTTCTTTATTTAAGATTATAAGATAGAAGTGGGAAATCCTGGGTAAGTCTCCCCAGTGTTTCTAAGGGAAATACTGTAAAGTAAAAACAATAGGTAGAAGATATATTTGTTTTGTTTTGTTTCATTTGAAGACCCAGGAAGAAAAGAGTCAAAGGAAGACGAGTAAGTAATCGCTCTACAGGTGGCCATCGTTCACACATGAGGTATGTTCCCTGAAAGTGGTGTGTGAACTGGATTTTTTATCTTATCATCCCCCTCTTTAGTCCTCAAAATCTGTAAAAGGCCAAAATTGAAAAATAAAAAAAAATTCACAGCATCAACTCTAATTTTTCACTGCAAAAACCATCCTACCCTTAGCTGTTTACAGTGTGCACATGCCCTCAAGTTCTCCCATACAAGACACCTGTTAGAGGCTTAGTCTCCAGTGCATTTAAGACAGTCAGATGGATAGAAGTGCCTACCTATGGCTTTATATAAAGGATCACAAAATTTTAGCAGTTATTAGATCCATATAGCATGTAAACGAAGTCTATTAAATTATTTTATCGGATTTTCAATCTGTTTAAAATATTTCATAATGTTAGACATTTCTTTCATGGGTAGTAGGGAGGGGTCTTATGAGACTTCCCACACATGGCTGAATGCAATGATATACACTGGGACACAGGCTTTTACCCGGTCAAGGTTATTCTCATTCTTGGCTATAACTCACATGGGTAAAAGGTAAACGATCATGAGTTTTGACCCATGCATCCCTAAGGAGAAAATCTGCCAAGAGAGCAACGAGCACAAGAAACATGAAATTTGAGGTGCTGCCTCCAAAATTTTAAAACAATTTTAATATTTAGCCATGTTAGAGTATGTTTAGAAAAAACCACCTCTAAAATATAAAGATTATAAAGTGAAATAGGAAATGTCTATAGGGTAATACTAAGTTAAAGAAACAGACCATCACCCTGTTCCTCAAGTATTCTCACTCTGATTCCCACTAAATCCACTTGTTTTCTTTAAGCTTCTCTCTCAATAAGTATGTTTCTTATTCAACAAGGTTCTTAAGGATCTTCTCACCACCTTCTTCTTTTTGTCCTTGCCTGACACAGCTGGACCCAGAAGATCCCATATCTCTTTGCAATATCACTGAGAGTCCTCAGGAGATATACTCAAAAAATAAACAAAAGTGCATATTTTTATAATTTTCCAAGGCCCTGAGCTTGGGCCCTAACCCATGCATCTGGCACAAGCATTTCTTTATGGATAGATATTATCTTGTCTATTTAGGACAACTGCTGTGATAAATAACTATATCTATATTATATAGATCTATATTACATATAGATTTTTAAAAATTACATTACAGGATCAAAGGATATCTTCATATTTATTTTTAACAGACTTTTGGATTACTTTCAAGTAAAGGTATAGCATGTCACACAATTGGTGTGGATTTTCCCTTTATTCTCACTAGTTTTAGACAATATGGAGTCTTTCAAATTTACAAATATGATAGGCCAAAAATTAATTCATTGTTGCTCCAATTTGCATTTCTCTGATTTCCAGTAAGATCAAAAGTTTATGGCAGATTGGGTTTTCTCTTGTGTAAATTGTGTTTTGTATCTGTATCCATTCTTCTTTTAGGTTATTTACTTCTCATCAATAAAATATATGCTAGGGCTGTACAAATTTTCCAACACTTCCTCAGTCCACTTGTTTTTTGACTTTTTTAATAGTATATGGCATGGTATATTTTGTTTTTGAATATACTTCAAATTTCATATAGTCAAATACACTGTTTCTTTATAGCTTCTGATTTCCACCTGTTGGAGGAAGTCATCAAGCAATACGACCACTGGTTGGACCTCAAGCTGGACCCCAGCAATTGGAGGTTTCTCACCCCCTTCCCTATCTTGGAAATGTACATTCTACCCACCATTCCCACACTAGCAGTCACTTCAAGGATGCAGCCTTAAGAGAGCATTGTGTTGGGTGGCTGAACCTAGGTGGCTCAGTTGGTTAAGTGTCTGACTTAGGCTCACATCATGATCTCACCATTCGTGAGTTCAAGCCTACCATCAGGCTCTCTGCTGATAGCTCAAAGCCTGGGGTCTACTTCAGATTCTGTGTCTCCCTCTGTCTCTGTCCCTCCCCACCTCAAAAATAAAATAAACATTAAAAAAGAGAGACAGAGCATTGTGTTGTTGAGACCATCTGGGCTGAATATGTGACTGAACCCAGTTGGCCTCTATATGACCTTAAGATTCAGACAGGCAGGGGCAGACATCTACTCGTCCTGAGGCCACCCAAGACAAACCTCATATGTAAGTCTCCTTGCTTACTAAACTTGCTACCTACTAATCTGGAGGGTTCTGTCTTTCCTCACTCCCTGTGTATCAGGGTCAATTTCAGATTTCACTTAGGAAGCTCCCAAGGTTTTGAAATAACATTACCTTACTTACATCATCTCCCATAATCCACATGTATACAAATACTCTTAGATTTTTAGCCAATAGTCTGATTTAAGCTTTCTGAAGACATCAAATTTTTTCTTACCAATTAGCATTCACTAAATCATGGTTGAATGAATGAATGACCCACGTGTCATATTTATAGCTAATAACCTACCTTTATAGCCAACGGTTAGAATTTATATGGAGACAATTTTCAGCTAGAGGTTTTTCAAAACAAAACAGACTGCTTTGAAGTGTAAAATATTCCTCATTACAGAAAATATTCAAAGAAAAGTGGAATGTCCATTTTCCAGTGATGATAAAGAATTACAAAATTATATGATTTTGTGCAAAATTAAGAATTTTAAGATTTGAATGGAGAAAATGCCATAAAAGAACCTAACTAAAATGCTTCTAAAATTTGCCACCAATAAAAAAAAAAATCACTTCCAGATTCATGGAAACTGAATGAAAATTAGAAGTTTTTAGTATTACTAAAGGGGATAATTTTTATTGGGTAGTACTGTGAGATAATACGAAATGTCAGTTTGAGCCAATTATTAATCCAAGAGACTACACACAGCCCAGAACCGGGTTCCTCCCAGACAAAGAGAAATCATGAGATTATATGTCTTTACCATAAACAAAATTAAAAAATAACTTGAAATTGTTTTTCAGAATGAGATGTTCATCTAAATTTAAATTGTTAAATAACTTGAAATTGTTTTTCAGAATGAGATGTTCATCTAAATTTAAATTGTTAAATAACATCAAAGATTTACTTTTATAAGCACATTTCTAAATGTATGGAAATACTGGATTACCGTAATAATTGATCCAACGAACATATAAATTTTCTTTTCTCTGAGCAATTCAACCACCAATGAATAGCCCATATTGGAGAAAAGGAAAAATCTAAATGCTTTTCCAAGTGTGTTTCAATTTTATGATCACTTTCCAGCCTGAGTTTTGTTTGCAGGAAGGGGAAGACTAATTGCTTTTTTCAATTCATTAACTGCATAAAGAACAAAATTTTAAATCAAATACTACAGACCAAACAAATAAAACATAGCTACATTCTGTTTCACATTAACTCTTAGAAAAATATGGTTGGGTGTACATAAAACAGAATGGTTCTTCAGGCAGCAATATGTTAAGTTTTTAGGGGACTTGTAGTTCTTTTTTTCTATTAATTGATGCAGGTTTTGAGACTCAAGTAAACACTTTAAAAAGTAGACATAGAGGTGTCTGAGTGGTTCAGTTGATTAAGTGACCAATTTCAGCTCAGGTCATGATCTCGTGGTTCACGAGATCGTGCCTTGTGTCAGGCTCTGTGCTGACAGTTCAGAGCCTAGAGGCTGCTTCAGATTCTGTGTCTCCCTCTCTGTCTGCCCCTTCCCTGCTCGCACTCTGTCTGTCTCTCAAAAAAATAAATAAACATTTAAAAAAAATAGACACCAACTCTATAGTAAAACTAAAATGGTTGTTCTGCCTTTTGGTGATTTCATCTTATTTCCACATCATTCAGAAAAGAAAGACATTCTTTAAAATTAGAGACTGATAACAGTGAGAAAGAGAAATCTATGTTATCAAATAAAAGGCTTTCTATAACATTATTTGGTGATAGATGAAGTGAGAGATGTAGAAATTTTCAAAGTCTGCACCTTTTATTTCCATCAAATATCTACAATCCAATCTGAAAAAACAGTCATTAGAGTTAGAATTATGTCACTCACCACTGTTCCTGTCAGGGGAAGATTTTCTTGGTGCAGAATTTGGGCAATGCTATGATAGACTCATTTAGGATCTTGAATGGTGGAAGAGACCAAGAACAATTCAGAGGAAAGAGAGGAGAAATAGGAATGGGCCATGGACAGAGAAGATTTGTCCAAAAGGGCGCACTTAAGATTTGTTATTAAATAGGCTTCCAGCATCTCAAAAGTTGAAACCACTGTGGACAAGAGAGTAAACACAAAGACGCAAGAATTAGTATAACTGCTTTGCAGACAGATTTCTTTAAGTGGACACCTGTGGCTTTCATGGTTTTTTTCTGTCCAGTAAAGCCTCCAAATTTTTGTGAGTTGTGCAAGTTATTCACTGCACAACATTTGGGAGTATCATTCACATCTTAGTCTAAGAGTCAGAAAGACAGTGCTGAGACAGGAAGAAGGACAAATTTCAGAGAGCATAATCTGAACCTGTAGATCCAGCTCTGCCTGGAGCTGCAAAAGTCAAAACACTGTCTTTGGGGAACAAGCCAGCATGAATCAAGATTTTGTCATTTACAACCAATAGATCCATAATTGATACCCAGAGATGGGGAGAGACTCTTGATTGATTTTGCATTATTTTATGGGCTGAATTTGTGGTGCCTAGAAGCATTGTTTAGTCAAAATAGTTGGAATTATATAGAGGCGGATAATCATCAGTTTACCTTCATTATAGTGAACATCAGTCATGTTAGTCTTAGATATGTTTACAAATTTCTGAGTGGAAAAAATAGAAAAAAATACTAAAAACATTCACAGATAAGCACTCATTATTTTCACTTGTTTCTCTTTCACTTTTTTGTACTTCATGACATCGTATTGTAGGAAAAATTTTATGTTCTTTTATTGACAGTTCCGTTTCTGTCTTTTAAAGCCTTGCGTTCATAGTTTAAACTGATTGATGATCTACCGTTCTACATCATAAGTATACCATACTCAACTTTACAATTGTCATGTTTTGATATATTTTGATTCTTTATTTCTTATTTTAAATAATTTTAATTTTTTTTTATTTTGAGAGAGGGAAGGAGCATGAGCACAAGCTGGGGAGGAGCAGAGAGGTGGGGAGAGAGAATTTCAAGCAGGCTCCTTGCTGTCGGCACAGAGCCCGACTTGAGGCTCGATCTCACGAACTGTGAGATCATGACTTGAGCTGAAATTGAGTTGGATGCTCAACCCACTGAGCCACCCAGGTGCCCCTAAATAATTTTAAATAGCATTATGGTAACCATCTTAAATCTAAATGTTTTTTAAATATTTTTTTAAGCAATCTCTACACCCAGCGTGGGGCTTGAACTCACAACCCTGTGATCAATAGTAGCATACTCCATGGACTGAGCCAGCCAGGTGCCCCTTATATCTAATTTTTTTTTACAGATATTTCTTTTTTTTTAATTTTATTTTTTTAAATTTACATTCAAATTAGTTAGCATATAGTGCAACAATGATTTCAGGAGTAGATTCCTTAATGCCTCTTACCCATTTAGCCCATTCCCCTCCCACACCTCCTCCTATAACCCTCTGTTTGTTCTCCATATTTATGAGTCTCTTATGTTTTAAAAATATGGAATGCTTCACAAATTTGCGCATCCTCCTTGTGCGGGGGCCATGCTAATCTTCTCTGTATTGTTCCAGTTTTAGTATATGTGCTGCCAAAGCGAGCACCCTTAAATCTAAATTTTAATTTAAAATGTTCATCATTTCATTAGGACAGCACCCTAGAACTAGAATTTGTGGCTCAATGGGTAAAACCAGTTTACACATTTTCTGTTTCTTGTCTTTCTTAAAAACAAAACTCCTTTAAAATGTTTTCTAAATTAATGATCTCTACACCCTACCCCCTTTATACTTGAACTCACTCTAGTCAGATTTTCATCCCTACCTTTCCATTGAAATTACTCTCGCTAAGGTCCCAAATGAGTCTCCCATCAACAAACCCAATGATCCATTACCATTCCTTATCTTATTGAATCTTGAAGAATGTGACACTACAGCTACTTTCTCCCTGAATCCCATCTTTGTCCATGTCCTCCTGGTTTTCCTTCCACCTCACAAACCACTCCTGCCCTGTCTCCTTCCCTAGACCTGCCCCCTCCCGCTGACCTCTACATGTTGTGTTGTCACAGGGTTCAGTTCTCAAACATATTCTCTATCTACATTCATTCTCTTTAAATAATCTTAAAGGAGGTCAGGACATGCCACCCCAAAATGTGCCACTTTGGCATATTGACTATTTTGAGCAGAAGGCACTTGGAAAATAGCAGGTGCAAAAAGCGCTTTTGGCATGCCACCCCTCTCCCACCACCTCTTTTTCTTCCTGAGAGAAGGAGGTGAAAAATGATACCCTCCCTCACCCAGAAAAGAAGCATTCATAACACCAGAGATGGAGGTTGTGCTGAAGGAAATCTGTGCAAACAGACCTTGTTAAAGTCACTCCCCTCTTCCCCTTTGATCTACCCATATGTTTTATTACTTGTCCACAGTTGTCTCTCTTTGTTCAACTTAGCATATAAATACTTAGGCCTGGCTACTTCTTGGGGTTCCCATTTTTCTATGAAGGCTTCCCTGTACATGTAAAAATTATTAAATAAAATCTACATGTTTTCCCCCTGCTCATCCATTTTCTTTCAGGTTAATTTTCAGGCCTAGCTGGAGGAAAAGGTAAAGCTCTGCCTCCCCTACAATCTCATCTAGAAATATGATTTTAATTACCACTGACTTACCCATTGATGACTCACAAATTTACATCTCCAACCCAGCCTCCTCTGTTGAAAGCCAGGCTCATATATACTATAATTGGTATAATATCTACACTGGATGTCTAATTGGCATCTTATATTTAACATATCCAAAACATAATGTCTGATTCCCTTCCATAGGCTATTCCCTTCTCTTTTCTATCTCAAAAAGAAAAGTAGAGAGAAGAAAAGAGAAGAGAAGAGAAGAGAAGAGAAGAGGAGAGAAGAGAAGACAGAAAAGAAAAGAGAAAAGAAAAGAAAAGAGAAAAGAAAAGAAAAGAAAAGAAAAGAAAAGAAAAGAAAAGAAAAGAAAAAAGAAAAGAAAAGAAAAAAGAAAAGAAAGGTAGTTATATTAAAGCCAAACACCTTGGAGTCTTTAATTCTCTCTTTCTTCATACCCCACACTGTCAAACAAACTGGCCACATAAGATTTATTTCCTGTCAGAAGAAGTCTGACTTCGTTTTTCAATTCAAATAATGATGTTACATGCTGGGTTTCAGTGACAGTAATGGGGTTCATGTCAGGCCACCCCAAATTATGCCACTGTGGCATATTGGTTATTTTGAATTAAAGTCACTTAAGACAAAGCCAGGGCAAGAAGGTCACTCTGACCCTCCTCTGGCCTCCTGAAAGCAGGAAATAAATTCCCCATGTGAAGCCCACCATTCCTGCTCCTGGAGGGTAAAAGCAATCCTTATTACTAGAGGTAGGGAATTTAAGGCTGAGAAGGCTGTATAAACAAACTTGCTACTTCTTTACTAATTTACTACTTCAAACCCAAGCCCCTTTGTCTTGTCAATTCCTGACAAATGTATTGTTTCTTTGTCTAAAAGAAAAGCTGCCTGCTTTGGTTCCTTCTTTGAGACTCATATATCTTTGAACTCCTTACAAATAAATAAATGTTTTTCGTCTGTTAATTTGTCTTATGTCACTTTAATTATTAGACCAGCCAAAAAACCTAGAAGGGAAGAAAGGAAATGTTTCCCTTTCCCCTGCAACAACCAATTCATTTCTAAACACTAATTCTAAGATGATAGATAGATAGATAGATAGATAGATAGATAGATAGATAGAAACAAGGAATCTTGTCTAGAGGTTGTTGTCTAATTGAAGTATAGCCCTGTCTTGTTATAGTTCGTGCTTAGCTGTTAAGAATTCTCCCTCTGAAGAAGCCATTGAATTATCTCCTTGTATGGTACCTTGGAGATTTGGCACTCTGTAGTAATACACCATACTAAGATTCAGGATGGTTGAGATGTATACTACTTTTTTTCTTTTATTTTTTTTTTAAGGGAAGGGTAGAGTGGAAAGGGAAATGGGAAAGAAGCAGCAGCATGACATCTGGATCTCAGGCATGTTCTAGAGCAGATAAGTTTTAAGAAAATCATATATAGTTGGATTCCTCTAGAATTATCAATGCCTGCAGAACCCATGGAAACTCTTCATACAACTCCAAGAGCACATAAACCCCAGTTTGAAGACCACTGGTCTAAAATGGGACACTATCACAATCTAATAGAAGCAGTTAGAAGAGATACAAGTTATTACAACATACTGAGGAGTCATTCCCCCCACCACCCACACACACTGATATGAGATGCTGTCAGTCATGTGCTAAATACCCATACACAGTTGGGCCGATTTATTAACTTGCCATTCCATTTAACTGACCTGTCTGCCTGGTCTGTTTGCACTTAAGAATTTTCCTTCCTTTCGGGGCACCTGGGTAACTCAGTCATTTAACTGTCAGGCTCTTGATTTCAGCTCAGGTCATGATCTCACTGTTTATGGATCAAGCCCTGCATCAGGCTCTGAGCTGACAGTGCTGAGTCTGCTTGGGATTCTCTCTCTCCCTCTTTCTCTGCCCTTCCCCTGCTCTTTCTCTCTCAAAATAAACTTTAAAAAAAAGAACTTTCCTTCCTTTCTCTTTCTTTTTACTTTTATGCAATAATGTGCTCATTTCTTCTACATGTTTTTTTTATCTGTTTTTTTGGGGGGTGGGGGGTTGCATGTGAATGCTATGAATACTGTACTTAAACTGTTGTTTATATTATAACCTGTCTTTTTCTCTTTTAGATATTCTGGTATATAATCATTTCTTCTGCAAACGTGCAGATGATGTTTTACTTCTTTCCAATTCTTATGCTTCAAATTCTTTTTCTCTGAGCTGACTGCATTATCTAGTAGCTCCAACATGCTGTTAAATAGTGGTGAGGATAGCAGACTTTGTCTTTCCCTTACCTTTCATAAGGAAGTCTCTAGCATTTCCCCATAAGTAGGTGTTGGTTTGGGGTTGTGACATACGCATATGCATTTTTTTGTGTTAAGGAATTTGTTAGTAATTCCTTTTTTTTTTAGTGTTTTTAACATGAATGGGTTTTGTATTTTGTCACATGCCTTTTCCATATCAATGGAGATGAACATGATTTTTCTTGCTAGCTCTTATGCCAGTTATTAAGCTACTCATTCTTTTAAAAGTAATTTTTAAGTTTATTTATTTATTTATTTATTTATTTATTTTGAGAGAGAGAGAGAGAGCACTAGTGAGAGAGAGAGCCCCAAGCAGGCTCTGCAGTGTCAGCTCATAGCCCAATGTGAGTCTCGAACTCACAAATCATGAGAACATGACCTGAGACGAAATCAAGAGTGAGATGCTTAACCACTTAACCAACTGAGCCATCTAGGCATACTGAAGCTATTCATTCTTAACTGCAAATATTTCACTCCTATACTTTGCTTATATTGTTATAAGTGCTAATACCTATCATCCAGTGCCCTCTAGAGTTAGTTAACTTTACACGTGTTTTTCCAGCCTCCCCCAACTGCATAATTAGCGTATTCTATTTTGTACATTTTATTAAACATCCCCACAGGGTTAAGTTGAAAGAGCTTTTGATAGCAGGCACTCAACATTTATTGTTGACCTACTACAACCCCTGTCCACCATTGCTCAGGAAAATTGTTAAATCACCTTTAACCAGACATATTCCTGTTGGCACCTATCTGGCAGGTTGAAATGATCATACCTGAGACAGGAAAGAAAAAAAAATTCCAAGGGAAATGCTCGTATAATTGCTACTTCTCCCAAACAACTGAAACAATTCCTTTTATTCTTCCCAGACTAAAATTCCCACCTTTGAGAACATTCGTCATCAGTGGAGAGAAAATCTTTAAAAAGACACGAAGAAGTTTTGCTAGTATTTTTGTGGTTCCAGATTTGACGCCCTTTGACAGTGCTCTGATTAGGAAAAGAACCATCATGTTCCCAAGAAAGTGTAGCAGTTTACAAGCAGCCAGATTCTCCGCTGACCACCCCATGGGTCTGTTGTTTTCTTCTCAAGCAGAAATCAGAGGACAGGGGAAGGTAAAGCATAGTTCTCCTCTGACTCTGCAGATCCAAGAGGGAGCTAACTCCTAGCTGAGTTACTATGACATGGAACTTCAGGAAAAACGCTAGAAGAAGCAGTCTCCCTGTTGTACATAATTTCATACATGCAGAGTGGAAGACTGACATCCACAATGAACATCAAAGAAGATCACAGCCTTTACTCATCACCAACTCTCAGCCACTTAGCTCAGCCCCACAGCAAGAAGTGAAGGAGGGAAGGATGGGGATTGGTGTGTCAGGGCCAGGGCTTTGGCCATGGAAGATACCTGAGGAAATGTGGTTAAGTTGATTCTAGGTCAGTATCTAGAATCATCAGAGTGAGGACTGGATGCAAAGGATAGAAGAGAACTTTCTTCCTTAATCTCTCCTCTTCCAGTTCCTAATCCTTTCTGTAAATATAGGCGACCATAAAACAGGGTTTCAGATAACTAATATGTAAAAACTAAATAGGAGAAATTACTGGACCTTGCACAGGTGCCCAGACTGAAATATAAGAAACACTCAGATTTTTGCAAAAGCACTACCATTTTCAGAGTTAGCCAGACACCAGGATGCTTTCTCACATCTGAGAATGTATTAAAAGAAAAGATACTGGGGACGCCTGGATGGCTCAGTCAGTTGAGCATCTGACTCTTGATTTCTGCCCAGGTCATGATCTCATGGTTTTCATCAGATCAAGCCCCATGTCAGGCTCTGTGCTGGGTGTGGAACCTGCTTAGGATTCTCTTTCTCTCTCCTTTCCCTCGCCCCTTCCCCCTTGCATATTCTCTTTCTAATAAAAATAAAATATAAAAAATAAAAACATTTTTAAATTAAAAATATATATGTTATATTTCCCTCCTTTATATTTTCAGGGAGAATCTGGAAGAGCTCTGACTTTTTCGGCTAATTTAAACCTGTTCAGATTGAAAGATACAACAAAGCCATGACAGACCCTAATCAACTGAGGAGAAGGATCAGGTCTTTCCTCAACCTTTGATTTATATCCCTTAGAATGTAGTATGGGGTCATATAGGCAATGAACTTTGTAGATTTTCATTAAAGGTGAGCAGTGGAAGGAAGAGCATTCCAGGCACTAAGAAGATTCAGACAGTCATCATTACTGGAGAACATTTTAACACTATGTTTTGTTTTTTTTTCTATTTTGTTTGCTTCCCCCCTCTCTGTATGTTCTATCATCCTTTGATCTAGCATAATGAGTTACATTGTATTAAAGGGGGAAAAAAGGAAAAAAAATATAATAAAAAAAGTTCAGACCACCTGGGGGCAGTGATTCCACTGGCAAAAGTGATTGGCTGGGAACCAGACTGAGTGATGGGAGAAGCAGGAAAGAGTATATTCAATGATGAGTTTGACGTGACAGGTCAGCTTTTGATTGGTTGTGAAACAGTATGAAGATCACCTAAGCTTCCAAACCAAAAGAGGCAGAAGAATCCAGAACAGTGAACCAGGCTCAATGAACATTGTCAGTTCCAGGCCTCCAAACTGAATGGTCAGAGACTCCAGGAAGAAGCAGGAATGGAGATTGCCCTACAAGCCTTGCTGATGCTCCTGTGTGTGAAGCTAACCTGTGCGTGAGGGGGAGGGGAAGGCATAGGGTGCAGCTCTGGAAATGAAATCCAGAGGGATCCTCGGGGTCCCTCAGGGAAAATTCTTTAAAACAAAACAAAACAGTTTCTTATGTATGAAAGTCTTCTCACTCTCTCTGAACAGGGTCAAATGGACAGCGTCCAGTGGAACAGAGCCCTCCTTCCCTGACAGTCCAGGAAGGCGAGAGCTTCACAATAAACTGCACTTACAGAGACAGTACTCTGGATTTCTTCCAATGGTTTAGGCAGGATCCCACGGAAGGCATCCACACTCTGATACATATTCCATCAAATGAGAAAGAGAAGATCAGAGGAAGATTTACAGCCACGTCTAACAAAGGGGACCAGCACTTTTCTCTGCACTTGAAAGATTCGCTCCTCTACGACTCAGCCACCTTCCTGTGTGCAGTGGATAGCACAGTGCTTCTCAGACACCTGTGCCTTGCACCCAAACCCTGCTCAGCCCTGCGCCAACTTCTACAAGGGCTCCAGGGCGCTGAACTTAACTTTGAGCAAACACAAGGGGCTTTTAATAACCTGATGTCAAATATTTCATTTGAAGATCTTGGGCAGAGGGATAATGTTTTCAAATGCCATCTAATGTATTTTGTTTCTCAGTGTGAAGTCCTTACTCCATTAAACCTAGTCCAAGATCCTGAGGCTTAACACCAGAAAGGGGAGAGCACTAAAGAACAAAGAGAGAACAGAATAAAATTCTTGCCCTTGAGCTCTTTTGTAGACTTTTACAAATACATTGAAAATACAAAATCTTAAAAGCCATGACCATCAAATTCAGTAGTGAAAGAAAATATATTTTGACATTCTGAAAAGCCTGGCTTAGAAGATCAAGAACAAAAAGCTGAGGGAAAATGGTATAAAGTTTATAAAGGACGAAGTGTAAAGATAACACAGTATGATAGAAAGTCTGGTTCCTCCTGAAAAGTGGAGGCTGGCTGGTTAGGGAAGAGTCAAGGGGTATAACCAGAAGTTACTAGCCGGAGGTCTTTCAAAGTCCCAAACAACTGCTCTTTCTAGGATCAGAACCCTGAGAAGGTGAGTGGGAGGAGGACGAGTCACATTTGGGGCACCGATGAACTCAAGAAGCAGTGAGTGCAGGCACGGTGTTCTGGTCATTGTGTCTCACATCAATACCCACCACAAAGCATTCACTACAAGGAGCTCAATGTCCATGTGGAAAAGATGACCCATTCAGAGGACATCACCAGCCTGTCTCTAGTCCATTTCTTTTTTCTTTTTTTTAAATATTTATTTATTTTGAGAAAGTGAGAGAGAATACAAGTGTGAGCGGGGGAGGGGCAGAAAGAGAGGGAGAGGGAGAGAATCCCAAGCAGGCTCTGCACTGTCAGCACAGAGCCCGACTCTGGGCTCAATCCCATGAACCGTGAGATCATGACCTGAGCTAAAATCAAGAGTCAGACACTCAGCTAACTAAGCCACCCAGGTGCCCCTCTAGTCCATTTCAGTGCTTATATAGGCTTGTGAACACATTAGCCAAGGTGGCAGAGTAGGGGTTCTCCATGAGCCCAGAAGCATGGGTTTTCTCTCACTACATTGGATTTAGCTACTTTGCTGCCAAACATCCAACTTGTCAGCAGCAGATACAACACTGAGCCTTTAATATGCAATCACCCCTCAAGGGCACCAGCCAGCCACTGGTTGCCAAGTTGACTACATTAGACCACTTCCACCCTGCAGATAGCAGAAATCTTTTCTTATTGGGTTGTTGGGGTTAATGCATACTCTGGGCATGATTTGTCTTCCCTCCACACTGCCACACACAGAAACATGGACTGAGGACTCAGAGTGGCTGGTTGATTATCATGATGAGTAAAGGATTTCACATACCTTTGCATCAACAGATCCGCTTGATTGTAAGGAGGTGTAACAATGGACATGTGGCCATTGGGTATGCTGACGCTTCTGGAGTATTATCCACAAACCACATTGGAATGATCACTTAAAGTTTCAGTGAAAGGACCAGTTTAGGGATAGTGCTCTGAAAGGTTGGAGAGCTATTCTTTATGATGCTATGTTCCTATTAGATAAAATACGTGGAGCCAAGGGGTGGAAGCAGGACTATCTCCCCATCGACTCTCACCTTCAGTGACTCACTTGGATGTTGATATATCCTGTCCTCACACTGTTCTGAACCAGGGGCCCCAGTTCCCCTTGAAGGGGAAAGGAGGGCACTGCTACTAGGGAAACACAGAGGTTTTTCACCTAACCTGATGTTACATAAATCGCTTGGTCATTTGGAGGTCTTCGTGCCAGAAGACCAGAAGGCCAAGAAGGGGGTTACAACACTGGCAGGGGCAATCAACTGTGATTATCATGAGGATATACGGCGGTTGCTACCTAATGGGCACTGGGAAAATACGGCTAAATTTCAGGGGATTTACTGGGGTGACTTTGAGTGCTTCTGTGGCAGTGATTACTATAAATAGGCCATTGTAACAACTATGGCCTGACAAAGGAAGAATAATCAGGGGCTTAGACCCTGATAATCAGGGGTAAAGATCTTGGTTATCTCACTGAGATAGAAACTTAGACCAAGAGATGTATTAGCCAAAGGTGGAGAGGATCAAGAATGAGTGGTATAGAAGGTAGATGGAGAGAGATCGTATATATGAATTACAGCCATGAAATCAACTATTGCGATTACAATTTGTCTCACTAATCCTTTTGTTAATCTTTCTTAAGAACTAATGATCTGGGGGGCGCCCGGGTGGCGCAGTCGGTTAAGCGTCCGACTTCAGCCAGGTCACGATCTCGCGGTCCGTGAGTTCGAGCCCCGCGTCGGGCTCTGGGCTGATGGCTCGGAGCCTGGAGCCTGTTTCCGATTCTGTGTCTCCCTCTCTCTCTGCCCCTCCCCCGTTCATGTTCTGTCTCTCTCTGTCCCAAAAATAAATAAACGTTGAAAAAAAAAAAATTAAAAAAAAAAAAAAAAAAAAAAAAAAGAACTAATGATCTGGGCGGATTTGGCACAGAGCATGAGTGGATACCAGCAGTGCAAGGGACGGGCTGTACAGTGGCTATTGGTGTTCTGTTCATATCCCCTTGACAGTCACCTCTACATGCTGAAAAACCCAGCAACTCTGAGGACTATTTTCAGGCCATGGGAACACATGTGGCCAGCATGCAGGGTTAGCCAGATGTGCTGGAGAGTTAATGCCCCCAAAGCAGCCCTCACTCAGTGATGAACAATGAGTTTACGGATGAATTCTCCAGCTCCTTCATGCCTCACTTGGAATAACTCCAAAGGGTATGCTATGCTGTCTCCCAGATTTACCAGTTAGATTAAGTTCCAACTGCCAATGGTATTAATTGGCTTGTTGACAACACCCTGTATTGGCCTCCTTCCCCTCCTGATTTACTTCTTGCCAATGTTTCCTGGAATGACCTGGAAATAAACTGCTTACACACAAATCCTTGTATTAGAACTGACTTTCAGAGATCCAAAACCAAGATACAGGAATTCAAATCACAGGGCAAAGATGGAGATGATCTAGAAGAAATAATGGTGCTCCTTCCTCCATTGCTATCAAACTGGGTTTGGTGGAACATGGGATTTTCATAGCCTCATTCAGGGCTGGTCCCAACCGTCATGACTCCCTGCACATCTCTCTGAGTGGAGAGACTCAACCACCAACTTCTGTGTCACAGAGAACCCATGCTCCTCAGACACTAACTTGTCTGCGACAAGACCCCATTCTTACTCCCAGCTTGGGGACTCTAACTCCGGAATTACATAAGTATCTCTATCACTCTGTCTGGAAAAGCAACATTCTAATGAATCATAGTATGTTTTTTTAAAACATTCTTTGTTCAACAACGTTTCCTCAAGATGGGATGAGAGTCAGAAAAACAATTCTTCATAGGAGTTGGGTGAGGCAACTCAGTGCTAGTTGGTTTAGCATTTCCTGATACAGAACAAGGACTTTTTTTTTTCTTAAAGAACCCATGGAAAATACGAGCATAGTTAGACACATGTTCTGCTCCTGAATATAGTCAGTGCTCTTTCCAGTTACAAACATCTGTCTTTAGGAGTGCCTGCGTGGTTCAGCGGGTTAAGTGTCCAACTCTTGATTTTGGCTCAGGTCATGACCTCACCATTCATGAGATCAAATCCCACAGACAGTGCAGAGCCTGCTTGGGATTCTCTCTCTCTCTTCTTCTGCCCCCACCCCCACTGTATGTGTGTATGCATGTGCATGTGCGCTCTCTCTCAAAAAAAAAAAATCTATCTTTATCTCATTCTGTATGTTAGGAAATTGTAGAATACGTTAACATAACAGGTATATTCTCATCATTCATAACTAATTGTTCATACTTTCATATTTGTTTTGTCATTTTTATTTTTGTTTTTTTTTAATGTTTTATTTATTTTTGAGAAAGAACACAAGCAGGGAAGGGGCAGAGAGAGAGGGGGACAGAGGATCAGAAGCAGGCTCTGTGGCAGGCTCTGTGCTGTCAACACAGAGCCCGTTGTGGGGCTCAATCCTACAAATCGTAAGATCATGACCTGAACCAAAGTCAGATGCTTAACCAACTGAGTCACCTAAGCACCCTGTCATTTTTATTTTTGAAGGAAAAAAAAAAGAAAAATTAGAGGGGTGCCTGGGTGGCTCAGGTCATGCTCTCACAGTTTGTGAGTTCGAGCCCCACGTTGGGCTCTGTGCTAGGAGCCTGGAGCCTCCTTCAGATTCTGCGTCTCCTCCTCTCTCTGCCCCTCCCGTGCTCATGCTCTGTCTCTCTCTTTCTCTCAATAATAAAACAAATGTCAAAAAAAATTTTTTTAAGAAAAATTAGAGTCTGCCGTTGTCTCAAAGGAAACCCTGCCACTTCCAGCCACCACCCAAGGTCCCACTCTCCTCTCCGAGATTGGGGCATATCAGAAATAAATTTGCCGGCTCCCTGTCTCTTTTATTTTCATCCCAGAATAGAAGGACACAGAAAAAATTTCACATTTTCACATTTTCATTTAAATGATACAACCAAAGTCCTATTTTCTGAAAGGGAGACCAGAAAGTGTTAGGAAAACTTTCCTCAGTGAGACATAATCAGCCACCCACCTGTCAGATCACTTCCTGCTCTGAAACAGAAGTGCCTCGGAGCACAGAACACCCAGCTGAGAGCCAGAGCCTCTTCTCACCCTGCAGGGGACAGCTGTCAGCATGCCGCTGGCCCGTGTGCTGTGGGCAGTCGTGGTGTCCACCTGTCTTGGTAAGGAAGGTGGAGGTCTTCATGCATAGTGTTATCTAGTGGGGCTGTGAACCAGAAATTAACAGCACAGGAACTGCATCGCCTCAGAGCCCAGCTATGGGGAGGCAGAAAGCTGATATGTGCTGCCTTGGGTTTGGATCAAGAGGAAAAGTGGTTGGGGATGGGATCAGCTTGTGAGTCTGCCTGCCTTATCTGTCTGGTGTGATACCCTCTCCTCTTTTCCACAGGATACAGCATGGCCCAGAAGGTCACCCAGACTCAACCAGAAATGTCTGTGTACGAGGCAGAGACCGTGACCCTGGACTGCACGTTTGACAGTCGTGTCAGTAATTATTATTTGTTCTGGTACAAACAGCCTCCCAGTGGGGAGATGGTTCTCATTATTCGCCAAGAAGCTAATAAGCAAGAGAATGCAACAAATAATCGCTTCTCTGTGAACTTCCAGAAGGCAGACAAATCCTTCAGTCTCAGGATCTCAGCCGCCCAGCTGGGGGATGCTGCGATGTATTTGTGTGCTCTCATGGAGGGCACAGTGACAGGAGCAACAGAGAGAGGTTTACAGAAACCTCAGACCTCAGCATCTGTGCAGAGGTCGGGGTGGGAGGAGTGACTAGGGCACCAGGAACATAGAAAATCATTGACTTCTCTTGGAATAAAAGCTCCTTCTATCCGAATATAAGAAACACAGAGAGATGGATATCTGTAAGCTACAATCCTTAAAATAACAGTAAAAATAATAACATATGTAGTGTTTTCCAGTTTTATGAAGTATCTTCATACATTGTGTCACATGTAACCCTTCTCGCTTTGCATGGTATACGTGACAAATCAGACTTCCTAAGCATGTCCTCTGCCCAGCAAATCTTTATAATTTGCCTGGGAGCTCATGCTTCCAAAATTCATAATGTTTTCCATTTTGCTGGTTGGTGCTTGTTCTTTTAATTGTCCATCCATGTCCAAAACTGAATCTCTCAGAACAAGGTACCCATTTTACAACACAGTGGATGTGACTGTTGAAGGCGTGACCAAGGAAAGGATCCACTGGTCCTACCATGAACCAAAAAGTTGACCTAGACCCATGTTACCTAGGTCAGATGACCTAGAAAAAGGATGGAATGGCTTTTTAAAAGCTCAGTTAAGAAGCCAGCTCAACAGCATCACCCTTAGTGGTTGGAATGCCGTGTTCCCGGAAGCGATAGTATTCATTAAACCAAAGGCTGATACATGGTGCTCTGGCTTCCTAGCTAAATTATGCAAATTTAGAAATGAAGAGCTAGAAGTAGACTAGACTCTTCTATCACTCCCTGTAACTCATTTCCAGAATTTGTGTTGCCCTTTCCTACAGCCCCAGGCTCTGCTGGATTAGAGTTCCTAGGACCCTGCAGAAGAATGCTTCCACCAGAGGATCCAATAAGGGTTTCACTGAACCTGCAGCTATGACCGCTGCCTACGCCATTTCAAACTCCTTGTGCCAATTGTCCAGCAGGCAAAGAAAGGAGGGGTAATTGACTCTGATTATCATGAAGCATCGGGTTGTTATTACACAATGGGGGCAAAAAGGAATGTGTCTGGAATCTGTGTTTCACATTGAGTATTTCATGCCCAATAAAAACAGCAAGTGGCAGTTGTGGCTTGAAAAGGACAAAGTAAACAAGAACTGAGACCCCTGAGCAATGAAGGCCTGGGTCCCCCTATCAGGCAAGCAATCTAAGTCCAGTAAAGTGCTATCCAATGGCAAGGAAATCTAGAGGGGGGGGGGGGAAAGAGTTTTAATTACAGCCTTGGGACCAGTTAAAGAAGTGGGGCCTGAAGGTCATGTATTAAGTGTTTTAGATGGAATTCAGTCCACCACAACCTTGAAGACTCAGTGACGTAGTGAAAATAATACAGGGCAAACACCCACCTGAGTAGTGCAAAGAAAGCATTGTAATCAAGATCTGATGTGCTTTCTGGTCATGTCCAAATGCCCAGCTCCGATTCTATCAATAGGTATGGTAGATAATTCTGTGGACACTCACACCCATCTCAGCTGATAACATCCAACATTTCACATGCACTGTGTATTTTTTTACTTCTTACCCCAGAGCCTTCTCTGACTCCTCAGGAGCTCACTCAGGCTGTGGGTAAGCACAGCCTGAAAGAAGAATTACCACCTCTGCTGGCAAGTCCCAACCAGTGGGAGGGAGGATGAAGGCATGCCCTAGCTCCCTGCCTTCCAGCAGAGGGTCCCAGAGGGACTTCCTGTGTACTTGCCAGGAGATCCGGGCAGAATCAAGTTCCAATCTTATGCTACCTATTTTCTCACTCCTGCTGCCTAAGATTGCTTCCTAAATAAACTACTTTCACCTGAGTCCTTGCTTCAGGCTCTATTTGGGGACAAGAAAAATTAACACATTCTTTGAAAATTTAATAGAGAAAGAACAGAAGAGAGTTTGAGGTGAACTTTACTGGGCTGGTTGCTAATAACAGCAGGTGGGTACTTGAGTGATTAATTGGAAATCTTCCATGTAATTCAACAGATCTGTCTGATCTGATTCAAACAGGTCAGATATATGAAACTCCAGGCTCTGCAGATGTGTGATCATGTCTTTTCATTGCACAGAAACTTTATGTTCCAAATCTAAACTCTCTTTATCATTATCCCCTTCCCTATGTCTGCTCACCCTCTACTTTTTAAACCTCATTCTTACTTCCTCCCAAAACATAGCTCTATTTCAGTCTATTCTCCTCACTGACCCATAAACACTTCAAGCTCTTGAATTTCTTTTCTGCTTGTTCTGCTCACCCAAATTTACCAAATATACTTTTATGTATATCTCAGGCTGGCTAAATCATATTAGTTCTATACAAGCACACCTTAAGGCTCTATCTCATCCAAAGATTCATCTCTAACAGAGAATCCTTGAATTCCTTTTCTTCTAAGGTCATGCAATTAGGCATTGAATCTGAACCATACAATTTGACTCTCAGTGATATACCTTCTTTTTTTGAAAGAGAGAGAGAGAGAGAGAGAGAGAGAGAATCAATCTCAAGCAGGCTGCAAACTCAGCATGGAGCCCAACCAATGCAGGCTTGATCCCACGATCCTGAGATCATGACCCGAGCCAAAATCAAGTCAGATGCTCAACCAACTGAGCCACCCAAGTGCCCCATGACTTACCTTTGTAAGCATTTGGTATTGTTTCAAGGTACCGATCTTGCTTCTTACTCTAGTCTCTAGGAGGACAGAATTTTCCCTTGTATACTTCAACATTCCTCAATGTTCTTGGCACAGTGTCAGGCAGATGGGAAGTGTTCGGTAAAGCTAAAGATTATGCTTAAAACATATTTAATAATCATCATATATTCATGACAGAATATTAAGCAGAAAAATCGGTACATTCTAACCTTGTCACAGAAAGTTTTCTTTGAAAAGGTAAGACAGGATAAAAGGTAGGATTTTTAAAAGCAGTGATAAAGGGAAGAATAAGGTACATTCTAAATATCAAGTTCTCTTCATTGAGTGTAAACAGAATTCTGAAATTTATATAAACACATTACTTCCAGAACAGATTTCTTGACAAAACCAAGTTCTTCTTGTGTAGAGGACTGAATCATAGGAATTGCCTCTGTTATTATTTCTTTGAACTGAAGAGAGCACTGCTTGCATTCATTGACAACAGTTATTTGCAAAAACCTGTTTCTTATTCCAGCATCTCTGTCCCTCACACATATGAAAACTCTGGAACAAACCCTTCTTTATCTGAAGAGTCTAGGTCAGATTTCCACATTCCAGAATCAAATCTTCTGTGGACTTAGGAAGGCCAAATATAAATGAGCTTCTAGGAGCCACATTTATGATCTGGTGGCTTCAGCTGGGAGAATTTTTTTTTTTTAATGTTTATTTATTTTTGAGTCAGAGAAAGACAGAGCATGAACAGGGGAGGGTCAGAGAGAGAGAGGGAGATACAGAATCTGAACCAGGCTCCAGACTCCGAGCTGTCAGCACAGAGCCCGATGCGGGGCTCAAACCCATGGACCGCGAGATCATGACCTGGGCCGAAGTCGGATGCTCAACCGACTGAGCCACCCAGGCACCCCCAGCTGGGAGAATTTATGTCATCAGGAACCCAGAGGACCCAGAAGTTTCCAAGAACTAGTGTCTATCTTTTGTAGAAGGGACTCAAAGAACAAATGAATTTTGTAATCCGCTCTTTAGCATTTTCTTTTTAAGAAAATTAATCACCAAATGAAAAAAGAGAAAAAAATCCTTCCTAAAACTGATGATCCAAGGAGGAAAGAATTTTAATGTTTACTGTAATTGCTTGAACAGTATTTCAGATCCATGGGTATAGTATGGAAAGTATGTAAAATAAATCTGATGCTTTTGTTTTTGTTCTGGGTCAACAGGGCTTTGGAGCACAAGGGATGATCCTGTGTTAGTCCCAGCTCCCCACCTCCCTGCACATCCAGACTGTGCACTTGAGAGTCTCAGCCACCTAACTCTGTGCTAGAGGAAGCTCACGGTCCCCAAAGAGCACCCAAGTGCACTGGGACTTACACCCTGCATGGGGACCACCAGTCAGAAGCTAGTAAACAGTCTCCATCATCTCCTCTGACAAAAGAAAAATGTCAGTGAATATAAAGAATATAAATAAAACTTTTTAAAAAGATTTTTTTCACCAGTTTTTTTGTTCACTGTATTTTCAAATACGGAAATGAGATCACGAGAATACTACACAGGAGATGGCAGACGTGACTGGGGCCGGGACCCTCAGTGTTCTTCCGTGAGATCCACCCAGCCAAAAGGGAGTGTCCTGATGTCTCGAGCAGCTTCTCGCACTTGAGCCATGAGTTGTTGAAGCGCCTTAGTTTCTGCCTCTGTCAAACTTCTTCCATGAGAACGTGAGAGTAGACATGTGATGTCCACATATTTTTCTCCTAGTTTTGACTTTTTATAGTCAAATCCTGTGAGGAATCCTGTGATGGTAGTTGCCAGATACTATTGCTATCCCAAGGGAGCACAGTAAACTCTCTCAGACTGCCCGCATGGGGCACTGCTTTTTGTTTTGGGGTTTTTTTTTATGTTTTTTAAAATATTTTTTAATGTTTATTTATTTTTAACAGAGACAGAGAGAGAGAGAGAGAGAGAGAGAGCACGCGCATGAGTGGTTGGAGGGGCAGACAGAGAGGGAGACACAGAATCGGAAGCAGGCTGCAGGCTCTGAGCTGTCAGCACAGAGCCCAACGCAGGGCTTGAACTCATGGACCCTGAGATCATGACCTGAGCCAAAGTCGGAGGCTCAACTGACTGAACCGCCCAGGAGCCCCTGCTTTTTGTTTTTTAACCTCTTCCTCTATTCTCTTCACCCTTCCTTTCTGCTTAATAATCTATAATCTGGATTTGCTCACCACCTTCTATAGGTTTCCTAAACAACCCAACCTAATGACTGTTCTGACTTAAAAGAAAAAAAAAAAGCAAGGATCATCTAGATATAATATCTATCTTTTAAAAAAATAAAAAGGAGAAAGGTAAATTCAGCTTTCTGCCCACCCCCATATTTGCTCACTTGAAAATTCTTTCATATGAATTATCTTATTCCATCTTCAGAGTTCAATGGCCTGATCAGCTGTGGCAGCTAGGGGCTGACCAGATGATGGATAGAAGATATTAAAATTCTGATTGGTGGGGCCCAGAGGATCAGGAAAAGACGCTCTGGCTAGGGATCCCCAAACATCATCGCGTGTGCAGTGAACACAGGCAAGAGGCAGAAAACACTCCCTCCTGAGAGCCTCGTTTGTGAATTCATAGCTTCAGTGGGACTGAGATGGAGACAAAAGACAGTCCATCAATCTAGAGTTTCCTATAAAAACTAAAGAGAAAAAAGGAGAAATTGTAAAATAATCACAGTTTGGCAAATGTCATATGACCCCAACCAGAAAATGGTAGGCATGGTAGAAATTTCGTCACGAAACAAACAGGAGAAAGGACTGTACCAACTACAGCAATTCACCAGGCTGTGCTTTAAGTTTTCTGATGTTAAGAGCAGCGTCGGTGGCAAAATGCCTACTATTTACCACACTTCCCGAGTGGAACTTATAAACAGGTTGGAAGACGTAAGGCTACCGTGCCCTATACAGCAAGACAGCTTTTAACTTATCTTTTGTTCCCCTTTCTGTTATGCAGAGGGAAAGTTTACATAAAGCTGGACTACAGAGATGGCCTTTTTTAAGACTGGATGGCAAAAACTCGGAAGGAAGAGAAAATTAATGCTAATGAGTGGTTCCATACGTATGAGTTTTCATTTTAGCTCCATTGTCTCCTCATAGGAGAATGTGTGCATGAGGAAAAATGGCGTGCCAATGAAACACTGTCAAATGGGCAGCACAGACTGTTCCCAGATAAGTTTTATACCAATTATTCTGATTCTTCATTTACGCAGCCATGAATACATGTGCACAAAAGTCCTTATGGGAACATTTGCCACTGGTATTTTAGAGCTCATTGACCTCACCTAAGCCAGATATTCTTTAAAAAGGGAGAGCGGGGCCTGGGTGACTCAGTCAGCTGAGCTTCAGACTCTTTATTTCAGCTCAAGTCATGATCCCAAGGTCATGGGTTGGAGCACCACATCAGGGTGAGTATGGAGCCTGCTTGGTATTCTCTCTCTCACTCTCTCCCCCTCCCCCACATGCTCTCTCTCTCTCTCTCTCTCAAATTACAAAAAAATAAAAAATAAACTCTTCAAGCAAATAACAGTGCATTAGGTATCAAAATCCTGGTTCCAATTTTCTCTAGACTATCTGAGCATTGCTGTTATCTTTATCATTATTTTGAAGTTTGGAGAAATAATTAAAATACAGAATCAGTCAAAGAACAATATAACCAAAACTTGTGTATGGCAACCCAGAGACCATTAGGATATTGGTTTCAAAACTTTAAAAAAGAAAAGAAAAGAAGAGAGAGAGAGAGAGAGAGAAAGCTGGCAGAGAAACCTGAGGTCATTAGATTAGCTTTGCTTGTCTTTTCCCTACCCACCCTATCCTCCCCTCCTAGATCTTTACAAAAACAATTTACCAGCTCCTTCACTTCTTGATTGTTATCTCAGAATAAATTACAGTTCTGACATCTCTTTTCATTTGCCACTACAACCAAACTTTCATTCTCTGAAGCAAAAGACAAAAAGCTTTGATGCACTTCTTTAAGCAAGACAGAACCAACCACCCACCTGCCATACATTTCCTGGTCTGGAGCAGTGACGTCACTGAGCACAGCTGATCCCCCGGTTTCAGATCAGAGCAGGAGAATTTTCACCGTGCAAGAGAGAGCCGCCAGCATGGTTTGCTCTGGTTTGCTGTGGGTATTTGTGGTTTCCACCTATCTTGGTAAGAAAGGCACACGTATTTGCTTTTATCCAACAGGACTGGGAAATAGGAAGAAAGATCAGTAACACAGGCATCTTACCTCCTCATTGGTGCTGGCTATTGGGGGCAAAGAAGTTTATGGATATTGCCTGAAGTTTGATCAAGAAGACGAAAGGTGGTAGGGAATGGGATCAGCTTGTGAGTCTGCCTGCCTTATCTGTCTGGTGTGATACCCTCTCCTCTTTCCCACAGGATCCAGCATGGCCCAGAAGGTCACCCAGACTCAACCAGAAATGTCTGTGCATGAGGCAGAGACTGTGACCCTGGACTGCACGTTTGACACTAGTGACAGTAATTATTATTTGTTCTGGTACAAACAGCCTCCCAGTGGGGAGATGGTTCTCATTATTCGCCAAGAAGCTTATAAGCAAGAGAATGCAACAAATAATCGCTTTTCTGTGAACTTCCAGAAGGCAGACAAATCCTTCAGTCTCAGGATCTCAGCCGCCCAGCTGGAGGATGCTGCGATGTATTTGTGTGCTCTCATGGAGGGCACAGTGACAGGAGCAACAGAGGGAGGTTTACAGAAACCTCAGACCTCAGCATCTGTGCAGAGGTCGGGGGGAAGGGGGAGGGTGAGTGGTTGGGGTACCAGGAGCATAGAGAGGGAATCATCAGCTTCTCCAGAGAAAAAACATACTATTCTATCAAACCAGAGGAAACACAGAAAGGATGTCTGTAAGCCTTAGTAATTCTCAAAATAGTAATAAAAATAACTGGTCCCTCAACATGGAATGCCCATCCCCACTCAGCCACTTCTCTAGTGTTCAAGGTGTTCTGAAGTGTCTCCTCTTCTCGAAGTCCTTGTCCCCAACTTGCCCAGGTAGTGCTGACCATTTCCTCTTTTTTCGCTTAGGTTTTCAACCCTAAGCGTATTCTTTGTTTGTTTGTTTGTTTGTTTGTTTTAAGAGCAAGCTTTACTTATTAGAGACTGAATTTTATTCATTTCAATGGCAACAGTACCTACAATATTCCTTAATTCACAGATAGGATTTTTTTTAATGAAGTTAATTCATTGATAGTATTTTCCTTATTTCCTCAATAAACATGATACAACAAAAGTTGATTCTGGGCTAACTCAGAGGAAACAGAGACTATATGGTATACAGAAAATGACTAATAATGACAATATTATATTGATAATAATAATAGCTAATACTTAATAATAATAATAGTAATAATAATAATAGTAGCTAACACTTATTGCATATGTATGTATGCCCCACATTCTGATAGGTGCAGAATATGGATTATTTCACTTAGTAGTTTGAGCAAGTCTATGCTTTAGGTACTTTTGATAACCCTATTTGATATGAGGAATTAAACCTCAGAGAGGATAACTTGCCTAAAATCACACATTGTGTGTATGGTTCATTAATCAGTGGACATTCTGCATCCCCAGAGAGTGGCAAATGCTACAGCCTGTCAATCTTATTAATTTGACAGATACATAGATATATTTTGAGAAAGAAATGCATGAAAATGGTGCTATAATGTGCACACACTTGTATAATATGTACACTGTTCTCACTCTTTCTAGGGTGTAATTGCATACTACCTGATTTCATTTATCATTATTAGTTAAAGTTAAAAGTAGAATTAACAGTAGTACCATTATTATGCTTCTACATAGAGAATTTGTACCTTAATACTAGTTTATACTTATTTGGCTTGTGAATTTTTAATATTTTTAACTTGTCTGATGCATTTTTCAATAGCATTTCAAAATTATTTATTTATTAAAGTTTATTTATTTATTTTGAGAGAGAGAGAGAGAGAGAGAGAGAGAGAGAGAGAGAGTGCAAATGGGGGAGGGGCAGAGAGAGAAAGGGAGAGAGAGAAAATTCCAAGCAGATTCTACCCTGTAAGTGAGGAGCCCAATTCAGGGCTTCAACTCCTGAACCAGGAGAATATGACCTAAGCCAAAGTTGGTCCTTTAACCAACTGAGCCACCCAGGAGCCCCAATTACATTTTAAATTTAAAACACGGTTTTTGGCAGTGGTGCTCCATAAATGTTCCAAGTGTCACATTGTGTTATTCAATGAATAATGTAGTTTTAAAAAACCCAAATTATCATAGGAAAACCTTTTTTGTACCTTTTTGAGCTGTTTTTCATAGGACTGGGTATTGCTGTGAGTGCTTTTTTTCTGATTTTTTTTACCTCTAGTGCGAAACTAATATATTCTGAAATACTTTCCCACATAAATAGTTTTTCCATTGCATGAGTTCCCATGGCTATAAAATTTTACATCTTTGGGATGTACCTTAATTTGCTCAATCAGTCGCTTTTGCAGATGAGCACAAGTATATTGTTACCAAACCAGGGTTATTATGAGTAAAATTGAAGTATTAAAGAAAAATACTGTACATAAAGCTGTATAGTGATGTGGGGAACAAAGGCAGAAAGAAATGTAGATCAAATTAAATTTCCTTATAACCTGCAGCCCACTGACAAATACTTGAGGCAGGCGGAGTAGAACATTCCTCCAGGAACTCCTACTGTCTTAATGTTAATACTTTCCTAGAGGGAAAACAACCTTAGCTTGACAATAGCCAGGCCTCCAGGATCTTGAGAGTTTTCTTTAGCATATGAAAGTCCTTTTGGAAACTTCCCTTTGTCTTTACCTCTCCCAACTCCCAAGTGTAGAATCAGTCACTCCTCACAACCCCAATGCAGCAATTTCTGCCCACAGGTCTTGTCCCTTTGCTTTAATAAAACTACCTTTTTGCACTGAAGACGGCTCAAGAATTCTTTCTTAGCCGTCGACTCTGAGCCCCAGTATTTTCCGCATCATATGCAAGTAAGAAAGAGCCCAGGTCAAAGTGACTGAAGCAAAAAACCAAAAAACTAGTTGGCATAAAAAAAACTGAAAAACCCAAGCTAACTACCTCTTCAAGAAGTCTGGGTCCAAGTATTCAAATGATGTCACCCATAACTTGCCCTGCACTAGCTCTTCTTTATTTTGGCTTTATTCCGAAGTAAGCTTTGGCCAAGTGATGGCAAAAACAGCCACCAGCAGCCTCAGACTTATAACCTGCCGTATTGGTTTCCTATCGCTGCTGAAACGAATAATCACAAATTTAGTGGTTTAAACAATATAAATTTTTTATCTTATCTTCTGAAGGTCAGAAGTCACACCAAACTAAAACCAAAGCATTGGCAAGGGAGCCGGCATGCCTTCTAGAGTCTCAGGGTGGGGTTGGGGGAAGGGTAGTGAAACCTTGAGACTTTGCCAACTTCCAGCAGCTGCCACACTCCCGGCTCGTGGCTGACCTCCATCTTCAAAACCTGCAACTGTATCATTTTGACCCCTACTACCACTGCCACATCATGTCCTTCTCTGTCTTGACCCTCCTGCTTCCCTTTTACAAGGACTCTTGTGGTTACACTGGGCTCACCCAGGGGTGGTGTCTCAATGGGGTGTCTCAGGATAGGATGGAGGCCCCCAAATGTGGGGTGACGATCAGGTGGAAGCCGGTGGACAGTGAAAAGATTCACCTGAGGCAGAACAAAGGCATAAAAGTTTATTGAATACACTGCCAGGGAGTGGTGGGCAGGACAGCAGAGGACAGGCTGTCTGCAACAAGGCAGTGGGTGGGGGCCATATTTACAGGGGGAAGATGAGGCCGTATGGCGATGTGTGGGATCTTCCTTTTTTGGTAACTGTGCCTGGTTCTAAGTAGCCCATTGGTCAGTTAGGGCTGATGGATATTTTGAGGTGGGTCATCTGATGGGCCTGTTTATATTCAGCCAGGTGGACGCCGTGGTCCTTTCTACATTCCAATGCTCAAGCCTACTTGCCTGAAAGTGGCCTCCACACCGGGTATTTCAGGGTAGTTTCCCCATCTCAATATCCTTAATTTAAACTTTAAAAACCTTTTCTTTGTGTTTCTCCATTAGCCCACATTAGCTTTTTCTCACCTATTAGACTATTTGTTATATTTGTCATGTGTTGTATGTATTGTGTTTCCCTCCAGGTAGGGATGATATTAAAAACTTTTAGCCTGATATCTAATAGCCTGTTTGGATTTGGTATGAATATCGGAATGCACACAGGTTGGGAGGAGACAGTCATAGTGTTAGAACAGAGTCCTGGTGGGGACCCCTTACTAAGCCAAGGAGTTTACTGTTCAGTTGGAAGTTCCAACCCTCTAATCATATGGTTGGCTCCTCTGCCACCAGCCATCCTTAGGTGCCTTTCCTAAATCGCTTCATTAACATAAACAAAAGACACCTCTATCCCTTTCACGAAATGAAATTCCAAGAGTTTTGGATGCTGTGTGTCAGAAGTGGGGACACAGATCAAATATATATTTCTAATTATAAATCACAAATATTACACGTGCCTATATTAATCTTAGCCTTTGCTTAAGAACTTGATCAGAGTAGAACCTTTAGGTATGGAGACTGCATTAGTTAATCCTTATGCCTATTTTGCTTCTTACTAATGTGCTTTGCTATCACTTGTAGCCTGCTCTGGTGGTAAACAAAAACTGGCAGCATGAGGCTTTAAAGCACTCACTCTCCTCTTAACTTGGGCTTTTATTCTTAGATCTACTCCTCTCTGGACGCTTTATTCTCTACACCACCAGGAATCACTCATTTTTTTTTAAGTTTATTTATTTATTTTGAGAGAGAGAGAGAGAGCACAAGCAGGGGAGTGGCAGAGAAAGGAAGAGAGATAGGATCTCAAGCAGGCTCTACACTGTCAGCACAGAGCCTGATGTGGGGCTGAAACCCACAAACTATGAGATCATGACCTGAGCCGAAGTCAAGAGTCAGGTGCTTGACTGAGCCACCTACGCGCCCCAGGAATCAGTCATTTTAAACAGAAGTGTCAATCTCTTGACAGAAGGAAACACTTCTGCTTAATGGGGAAGCTAAGGCAGATAACCTGAGATACTGTAGAGACAGTATCTCAGAATGACAGTTTGATAATTTCTCGCACACAATGTCTGCAAATTGAGAAGGATGAATGCTGTCAGATCTAAGAGTCCCTTGTTCTGTCTTACTTCATTCATACTCACATTTAAGGAGAAACATTCAAGCGGCCTCATGAATTTCAGTGATATTTTCCACCAGCCTATAGAAGATACAAATTTAAGAATGGCTAAAGGATTACACACACATATACGTTGACAGTAATTCTGCATGCCATCAAGGCATGTTCATATTTGTAGACCAACCAGTGCATTAGATTAATGGCAGTCAAACTTAGGGAAACTATGTGATCAACATTTTGAAGATGAGTTCTAAAATATTTGATCATTACTGTAAATGTTTAAATAGCTATGGAGGTTATAAATTCCACTGTATTATAAATATTGACATTTTCAAATAAAATTTTAGAAGAGCTTTTAAATATATGCGATGAAATCTTAATACTAAAGTGATTTGCTACCCATAAATACCCAATTAAAATTTATGAACAAAGTCTCCATTAACAATTGAAGATACAATAACAATTGCTTTTTTTCTTTCCTTAAAATCATATTTCCTTTCAACTCCTGAAGATTTAATGTCACATATTTTTCATGAAAATTATTTTATTGACTCAAAATTTCTGCGACAAAAACCTGTATGAGATCGAAATTATTATTCTTTTTATTTCCTCGGACCATATTGCTGTTTTTTTTTTTCAGAGTTGAATTGTAAACACAATTATTAATAATGCACATTTGATGAAAATTACTTAAAGATACTACCATTTCAAAAAGATTTTTAACATAAAAGGTAAAAAGTTCTTTGCAAGTGCATATCTTAATGAAATGACTGGGATCTATAATGATTTGATTGAAGGAGGCTTCCCCTACACAAACAAAAAGAAGTACTCCTTTCCTTATTGTCTTAGAGTTGTTTTGTTTTTTCTTTTCTTTATTTTTTTTTTTTTTTTTTTTGTCCTGGGGTTTTTAAACTGCAGAAGAAAGATTCTTTCTTGTGTAATGTGAAGAAGCACAGCTGTAAAATGAAAACTACAGTCAAGTTCTCTGGCAGATCATTTTCAGGAAAGCACACACAGAGAAGTTGAGGATCTAGATGTTGATTCCCTTAAAACATCTATCTGCTCCTTTGTTTGAAGATCACTGCATTGGACTGCTCTAAATATTACTGATTCATTCTCAGTAAGTGGAAGTCTTCGTTCAGGAAGGAGGTGTGAGGAAAATAAGCAGGGAATTTGAAGGAAAGAGCCTTAAATTTCAATCAGCCTAATAAATTGCCTCAAATCTGTTGGACATTCCTGGATTGGAAGAATAGCTACTGAGGAGTTAGAAAGCAATAAGGATCGAGTTCCTGCGTGACACAAAGTCATTTTGCACACTAATGTGTATTGGTTTGTTATGATTTCAAATCAACTTGTTTATGACTTAAATGAAGTTGTTTTAATCCACCGGTTTGTGACAGACAAAAAAGAATGAAGTGGTTTTTGGAGGAAAGTTGTTTTGGTAGAAGAATGAAATACATTGTGTCAGAGTGTTATCATATTATCTATTTTTACCAGTAAGAACTCAGTAGCTGAGCTACAGAGGGGCCCCACTGAGGGCTTATCAATAAAAACACGAAGAAGTGACTATGTCAAGGGTACATTTAGGACATAATTACCAAGGGTTTGTGAGGAGTATCTGAGAGTGCTTGGTCTGAACAAGGGACCTCTGCTGACCTAAAGAGATCTCTGAAAAAACCATGGGGCAATTAGCTTCTGCCAAGGTAAAGATCTGTTTCACCAACATTGAAGAAAGCCGTACAGTGGCACCATGAAGAACAACCTGTCCCTCAACACCAACCCCATAGTTCCCTAGCAACATGCTCTAGCAACAGGAGACTTTTACTCTGGGGCTCGCAGCTGGACATCAGCTTTTGGTGGGGCTAAGCCATCTCTCCCCAAGTACCAACTCCTATTAAATGTATACTTCAGGGGGTGCCTGAGTGGCTCAGTTAGTTAAGCTTCTGACTCTTGGTTTTGCCTTAGGTCATGATCTCACAGTTTCCTGGGTTCTGAGCTGGCAGCTTGGAGCATGCTTGGGATTCTCAGTCTCTGCCTCTCTCTCTCTCTCTGCCCTTCCCCCAGTTGTGCTGTTCCTTTTTCTCAAAATAAATTAAAAAAAAAAAGTACACCTCAACTAAATATGAAATTTTTTCCTTTCATCTCCCCTTGCCTGGGACAATAGTGTGATTAATCTATCATTGGTTCAGAGCATTATTTCTTTATTGGCTTATTAAGAGACATTTTCCTGCATGCTATTGGCTTGTGAAATTCCCTCCGTGAATCCATATTAAATAGATTGCTGACAAAGACAAAGTCAGTCTCTGAGCATAATTTGCCTCCTCAAAACAAAACACACATGTGTCTTTATCTTGGGAAAGGCAGTTTTAAATGCCATGGCCATTCATTAATAACATTGTGAAAGAGAAAGTTGTCCCTTGGGAGAAAAAAATGATGATTGCCAGAACTTTTTTTTTTTTTTTTTTTTTTTTCTCTATCATGCAAGAGCATTTCCCAGTAAGAACTTACCTGACACTCTCAGGGAATGTAACTTGGCTGTCACAGCATATTTACCTAGCAATCCATAACTGAGAAAGGCTCATATGGTTTACACTCCTGTGTATTGGAGGTTAACCTACAGAAATGGAAGAGGTGTTAAGAGTTCATAGCCTGGAAGACAAATTAACCTCAAATTGTTGTATCAACTCTACCGATATTTTATTTTGCTATCTGTACATTTATATCTTTTTTCCTGTAAGCACTCGTGGAATCAGCTATTTTGATTATTAATGTTCTCTCACCAAAAACTTTAATAAAACTTGGACACAGACTCACTCTTTATTTGTATGAGAATTTTATTTTTTAGCACATGTAAGGCCATTCTGGCTCTGAATCAGGTAAGTCCTTCCTGATACCTAAACTATAAAATCTTGGTTCCATACACATCTAGGTTGGACAGAAAAAATAGCTGGCCATTTTTTATTTAGTTTGATATCTGGACATTTAAAGATTTCTTTGTGAGAGGAAATCTAATGGACCACATGTCTTGAGACCTTCCTAATTATTTTTCAATAGTCTGGATTTAGTGATGAAGGGAAACAAAAATAGATGATTCATTTATAGTAATACTGTCAAATCACATGGACTGTATACCTTTCTCTCCAACCACATGGCACATTCTGGCTTTGGACACCAGCTTCACAAAAGCAGAATCTGCAGGCATGCAGATTTTCCAAAAAGAAAACTCAAATCCATATCTTCCTTAAAGGGTTTCAGAATTCTAGGGCACAGTTACTCTGGGAGATAAAGAAAGTCTATCAAATGTCAGCACGAATTTCCCCCTTACTTGAAATGACCTCACTAGTGTTGTCCTGGTATCCGGCATAACAAAAGCCCACCCTGACTCAGTGCATGCTGGGAGTACACTTGTCATGAAAGAACTCAAAAGCATGACTTCTCAAAGTTCTCCAGGTTTTCTCCTACCTTCTTAGCCCTCCCTACTTTCCTCTTCTTTTGAAGGCTGTACCTTCTCTACCAGTTTCTTGAGTTCTGGGGTTCCTAATCCCTCCACTAAAGGGAAACAGAATATGCCACCTCAAAATGTGCCACTTTAGCATGCGGATTATTTTGAGCTGAAGTCAATCAAAATCCAGCAGATTTAAAAACTTTTACTTTCCCCCTTAAACTGCCTAAAGGAATTTAGATAGGGAGCCTGGCACAGGAGAGGAATTACCAGGGACAACTTTATATCTGAAAAATCTATTCATATGGCAGGGCAAACATCTGATTTCCAAATATTTGCTCTTTGTATCATCCTGTGAATGCCCCTCCTCCCTAGTGAAGCCCCAGGCCCCTATCCCCGTCCCTTTCCTTAGCTCAGGATGGCAAATAAGCCTCAACTGCTCAACTTGCCCTCAGGTCTCCTATCTTTGAAGCTTCCATATGCACTAAATTAAATTTCCTTTCTCCTATTAATCTGTCTTATATCAAGTTAATTATTGGACCAGGCAGAGAACCTAGAAGGGAAGAAAGGAAAAACGTTCTGCCCCTAGACTACACACAGATTCTAAGCCATCTCATCAACTCCTAACCTCTGAAATACCTATTAACTGGTCTCTACTGACAAATTGGTGTCAGTGACCCAGCCCCTTCTCAGTACAAACCCACCTAGATGCTTTAATCTTGAAAGGCCCCAAATTAATTAAGCTCATTATGTCACCACTCCACCTCCTCCAGTGTCCCCATCCTAGTGAAGTGAAGGAAATCATCATTCCATCCAGGTATTTTCCTCACTACAGCCAGTTATTGAAACACACAGTGGTGATAATTTCATTCTTGCTTAAAATTAACCAACGACTGCCCATTTCCCATAGGACAAAACCTAAGATCATCACCAAGTCTCACAAGCCTTCCTTGATCTGGGCTTACTTCTCTGGCCTTATCTCCCATCTCTCAGTTTCCCCCACCTTGGACTGTGTGTTTAGTATCTCCTGTTTGCTTTTCCGGGTCCTCTCTCCATCCTTCTGCACCCTGCTCTGTGCCCCAGGTGGCTGAACTGTAGGAACTGCATCAACAGACTCTCTTGTCTGCATTAGTTGGTTTTGGCCCAAGGGGAGCACCTGCAGAGATAAAGAGGAAGAAGAGGAGCATAAGGTCAGGGTATCTATTCCCCCAGCATCTTCCCTGTCTTCCCTGTGAGATTCACCTAGGCTGACATTGACCCTCTATCACAAGGTCAGCTCTTTAAGATGGTCTGTCCAAACAGCCTCTCTAGCTCCAGGTTCCAGTAATCAGTTTGTTCCACTTAAGGCCTGGACGGATCCTTGTCCCAGAGCATAGCACTATCCTTTATATGTTTCCTACATCTTGCTTGTACTTTTATAACTAGAGCCACATAAACTCTCCTCAAATTTTGCAATTTTTGTGTGCACAAGTTTCCTGCTAGAACCCTGGCTGACAGGGTCTGCTTTCAGATCCTAAAATGTGCCTATTTGAACTTAAATGTTACTTCTTCGGGGAGGCCTTTCCTAGCCCTTTTGATTCATGTATAACTACCTGCTAAATCTCCTATGGCGCTATGTACTTCTGCTGTCACTCATCCTCCATGCCTAGTGACAATCACTGAGTCGTGTTCATGTCACCTTCTCTAGGAGGCTGCACATTCCAGGACATTAGGGATTGAGTCTGTCTTGCTCACTGTCATAATCTAAGAGTTGAACCCGGGACCTGGAAGACAGTGGGTTCTCAATAGTTATTTGTTGAATTCAAAAATGGATTGAATGAGTTCATGAATGAGCCCACTTTTATTCAAAAACAAGGTTGCATCAGAAAACTATAAAGCAAAATCTGTCGGAAATATAAGACTAATTTGACAATAATAAGTATGGGGTACTTTAATATATATTTCTCAGAGAAAGAAAGAGAAAGAGGGAGATGAAAAATAAACTTGTGTATATATATATATATGTATATATATATATATATGTATATATATATATACACATATATATATATATACACATACATATATATACAGCTATAGAACATTTACCAAAAGATGAGCATATATTATGACTCAAAGAAGCAATAGGAAAGATTCATAAGAGCTATATTCTCTGAAAATGCAATAAAGCTAGAAATTAATAATTAAAAGATAGTCAATAAATGAGTTGGAAGGAAATTAACCACTTACGTTATTCTAAATAATTTCCAGTTCAAAGAACTAAAAGTTAAAACTGCGGGTCATTAAAAATTAACACTAATGATAACACTACATATAAAAACCCGTGGATTTGTTCAAAGCAAAACCCATAAGAAAATGTGCAGCCTTGATACATTTATTAATAAACAGTCAAATAACGGAGCCAAATCTTCAATTCAAGAAATTAAAAAAGGATAATAAGCAAAATAAGCCCAAATGAAGAAGGGAAAAGTCTAATAATAAAAGTAGGAATTAATTTAAAAGCAAAACAAAAGTTGGAATTTATTAAGCCAAGAGTTCTGGAAAATCTGTTAAGAAAAAAGAGAAAACACGAATACACATTAAGAATGACAAAGGTGATATAAGACCATCTCAGGAAGGAATTTTAAAAATTATCAGTACTTTGTGTAAATAGACTTTGATGACATGGATAATTTTTAAAAATCTATAACTTTTCATTTGAACCCTAATTTCCTAAAAATTTATATTATTTTATAATTCCAAAGTCTGCATTAAATTATAAAGGACAAAACCTGTCTCTTCTATGTTCCCCACACACCCAGCAAGTTACTACATATATGTGTAATTCCTCCCACCAAGTTGAACGAAACATTTGCCAATATTGAAGTCTTTCTTGCCCTTCGCCCCATTTCACCCACTCCCAACCACCCTCTGTACCACTGCCACACCCTTTTTTAGAAAGTATCTTTTCATTATATATCACTTCAGTATTCAAAATCTCATAGTAGTTCCGATTTTCTACACAAAAGTAAGCCCCTTTGGCTAGCTTTCAGTGACCTCCGTCATCCACTTGTCATTTTATCAACCCACCTCCTTTTCCAGAGGCTTTTTCCTAGCCTATGTTTTCTATGTTAGTCCTACCTTTCTTATCACTTTCTCACAAATTCATCCTCCTCACTGCTACCTCCCTATGTTCCCTGCAATGCCTCTGTCTCTCTCTGTGTCAAACACTATGTATTCTTCTGGTCTCAATTCCGCCAAAATGGCTGCATCAGATTCCTGCAGTCTCCTATAATCTGTCTCTCCTTTCTGAATTTACAGAAAGCCTATATCCCATCCCCACCCCCAAAAACTGCACTGCTTTCACTTTTTAACTTTTGCTCTTTGCATGTTATTTTAATCTTCCTAACTTACAACTCCATTAAGACCTAGACTAGCTCTTGTGAAATTATTTAATACTCCCATCCCATCATTATCACATTACCTGACACTTGGTGGGTGCTTGGTACATACCTTTGACTATAAGGTATAGTCAAAGTTCTTTTAGTTCTTCTAATATTCTTCATTTTCTCCTCAGGTGTCCTTGTTAAGAAGAAAAATCAGTACTGAATGGGTCTATCAGTTATAGAGAGTTCATGCAGGAAAGGGAATTTTAGTGGGAATTTGCCCGAGACAGTAGAGGATTGGGTTTAGGATTTTTAAAAAGAGAAATTAGATGGATGAAGCTGTTCCACATTGTCCCACACTGACTGCAGTGAGGGCAATGGGTAAAAAACCACTGCCACCAAATCCTAACCAGAAGCTTGTTACACAGAAAAGCACAAGACTAGGCATTAGCTCAGTAGTTAGGCAATTGGGTTGGAATCCTACCCCATCACTACACCAGCTGTGTGATCTTAAGCTTAACATTTACCCCTGTAAATCCCACTTTCCTCTTCTATAAATTAAAGATATTCTGAGGAGTAAATGCTATCATTCATTCACTTAACACAGTGCTTAGAGTATAGCACCGGTCTGTATATATTAGTTATGATTATTATCGTATTTTGTCTTTTTTCCACAACTTGTGTAAGAGGTATTTGAGGACCTAAAGAAGCTGTGATGGGGGGTTCCTGGGTGGCTCAGTCAGCTGAGCACCCGACTTCAGTCCAGGTCATGATCTCATGGTCCATGAATTCGAGTCCCACGTCGGGCTCTGCTGACAGCTCAGAGCCTGGAGCCTGATTCAGATTCTGTGTGTGTGTCTCACTCTCCCTGCCCCTCCCCTGCTCGAACTCTGTCTCTCTCTCTCTCTTTCTCTGTGTCTCTCTGTCAAAAATAAATAAACATTAGAAAAGAAGAAGAAGAAGAAGAAGAAGAAGAAGAAGAAGAAGAAGCAGCAGCAGCAGCTGTGATGGTGTTCTCCAAGAGTTAATGTGAGTCAGAAAAGGTATACGGCTTGTAGAAAGCCAAAATGATCTCAGAAACTAACCCAGTTCATCAGAAGTAGCTACTCATGTTTAGGGGAGTCCTAAAGAAATGAAACCTTCTCATCCTCCCAATCTCCACCCCCACCCCCAAGAGTCCACACAATTGAGACAACGCTGTTGTGGTGGGCATCTAATATTTTGTTCGCTTAGAACAGCAACTCCCTCCTGGTAAGAGATAAAAACTCTAACCATGTGGTCTGAATGGAGGCTGTCATCTTACTTACATAGCCACCTGGGACGCCCCCAAATGACCCAGACAAGGACACATGCTCGAGCTGAGCCAATCACATCAGGTACACTCTGCTGCAGTCACAGATTGACCCCCTGGAGGAAAACCTGACTCAGACTAATATAAGCAAAACCCTACCCCAGAATTTTTTAATCTGGGGTGGGAAAGAGGGATCCTTGGTCCTTTCTTGGTGGCTACACTGTGAGATGAACTCCAGGTAGAGAATGGTTGCCACCATGTCTCCTTTTTTTGTGGTCTGAGTGAGTAAAGCTGATATGCAGAGAGTAGGAATCCTTGCAGGATTCAGTTCCCTGGCACCCTGGATACCTGAAACCCATATGTACTTCTGCGTTTGCCAAGGTTGTAGGAGCCGATGGTTTTCTTTTCTGCCTAAGCTTATTTGGTTTTCTGTTTGTTTGTTTATTTTTTAACTGTTTGATTTCACATTTATTGCTTGCCTACTATGTATGAAGCAGGAGAAGATAACCCAACAAAGAGACAGGGAACCCCGCCTGAAAGACATGTTTCATACATATTCTTAAATACACTTTTACCTAATTGAAGTCAGTTGGTACATATTCTTATTTATTTATTTATTTATTTATTTATTTATTTATGGATGGGGTTCAGTTGTTGTTTTAAAAATAGTGCATCGTGTTGGTGCTTTTAGTGCCTCACCCACCACTAGTCCATAGCTCTGGCTCCCAGTGGCTCTGAGTGTTGGCTGCTAACAGCTCACGGCAGCGTCCCTGTCCGGATAGCTACCCTTGGCCAAATGGGAGTCATCTCATTTGGTTGACCACTGCCCCAATTTTTTCACCATTCTCTATACTGCAAACCCTGCACAACAGGTACAAAATGTTAGCTCTCTTGCACTGGGGAGTGATCACCCTTGTGGTCTCCCGTGGAGGCCACATCCTGGCTGAGCCTTCCCCACTTGCCTAAAGTGCCTCCCAAGTCCCCAAGTGCCTCCCTCACTCCCTGACAGGCTTATCCTGAGAGCACTCCCTTAATAAATCTCTTTCCCCAAAATCCCCATCTCATTTCCTAACCGGGCACTGTAGTTCATACAAATAATATATTGAAGAAATTTAAAAAGATGCATGCACATACAAACACAGTATATATTCCCAAGAAGAGATTTTTTTTGTATATATATTTCAGATATATAATGATTGCTATTTTGTTACTTCTGCTTTTGTCTACGTTGAAGAGTATTTACAGCTGAGAATTCAGCCCAAACATTATTTGTGCCGAAAGGGTACTAAACTGCTGAATCATGGTTTATCTGCTGTCTGTGATTCTAAATATCCTTTTTTTCTCCTTTTCTTTTTTTCCTTCCAATTTTATTTAAATTCAAGTTCATTGACATACAGTACAGTATTGGCTTCAGGAGTGGAATTTAGTGATTCATCGCTTCCGTGCAACACCCAGTGATCATCAACAAGTGCCCTACTTAGTACCCATCACCCATTTAGCCCACCCCCCACTCACCTCTCCTCCATCAACCCTCAGTTTGTTCTCTGTATTTAAGAGTCTCTTATGTTTTGCCTCCCCCTCTGTTTTTATCTTATTTTATTTTTCCTTCCCTTCCTCTATGTTCATCTATTTTGTTTCGCCTGAGCTTATTTGTATTATATTTCTGTCACTTGACTAAATGTCCTGACTAATCAACCAGATTTTTAAGGATTAATTTGCTAAGTAATTTTTATTTTATTTATTTTTTAACGTTTATTTATTTATTTATTTATTTATTTATTTAATGTTTTTATTTATTTTTGAGACAGAGAGAGACAGAGCATGAGCGGGGAAGGGGCAGAGAGAGAGGGAGACACAGAATCTGAAGCAGGCTCCAGGCTCTGAGCTGTCAGCACAGAGCCCGACGTGGGGCTCGAACTCACAGACTGTGAAATCGTGACCTGAGCTGAAGTCGGACGCTTAACCGACTGAGCCACCCAGGCGCACCTAACGTTTATTTATTTTTGAGAGAGAGAGAGAGAGAGAGAGAGAGAGAGAGAGAGAGAGACAGAGCACGAGTGGGGGAGGGGCAGAGAGAGACACACAGAATCTGAAGCAGGCTCCAGGCTCTGAGTTGTCAGCACAGAGCTCATGCTGGGGGCTTGAACCCACAAACCTAAGATCATGACCTGAGCTGAAGTCAGAGGCTTAACTGACTGAGTCACCCAGGCATCGCTGCTAAGAAATATTTAGAAACACCTTGTTGGCTTACAAAAAGCAAATTCTACTTGTGTACACAATAATTCTATGGGTTACTTTTTAAGTAATTTCTCAAAATATCCTGCAAGGGACACTGTTTCCATGTGCGCACATACATGCACACTAACTTCTGTTCAAAGCATAAGAGGAGGAACTGAGTGAATTGCATGAGGTGATTCCAAGCAGTTTTAACATCTGCTGAAATTGTGCTTCTCTGGAGAAAGCAAATATTACATATTTGTAGATCCCCAGCTAACTTTTAAGGCACCCAAATCTGAGTCTTCACTGAACTGAACTGAACAAGAAAGAAAGAAAGAAAGAAAGAAAGAAAGAAAGAAAGAAAGAAATATCTGCCAACAGTGACTCTGTGGCTTCATCTAGACTGTGAGCTGAGAGTTTATTGGAGAGGGAACCATGGAGGCAAAGAAATTGTCATACAACATTCAGGGATGGAGACCCGGCTCCATGTGACTCATCTGAGGTTCCTCGGGGAGGAACTGGATCACAGAGATAATGATACTCCTCCTTCTGAAATGTTCTCTTTGGACAGGGTTAAATGCAGAGGTAAAAGCAGAGCAAAGCTGCTGCCCCTGAGCACACAGGAGGGAAAAGACTGTTCTGCCTGGTGCAATGATTCAAGTGCTACTTCAGACTGCAGGGTACAGACAGGACCTGGAGAAGAGCCTGGAATCTGTTTTTATTGGCTTCAAAAGGGGCAATGAAGCAGGAGGAGGATTCACAGCCTCACTTGATGCCAAAGCCCGTGGTGGCACCTTGCACACCTCCACCTCCCAGGTGGCCTCTCTGCCACCTACTTTGGTGCCATGGATGCTCACTGTCCCTCATGTTTTCAGTCTGTACCGAGACCTGAGCTGAAGCTCTGGCCACCCCTGCTGCAGAGACTACAGTTATGAGGCTTACTGAACTGTCACTCTAACTCTTCCTGCAAGGAAAATTCTAAAATGAATGAGAAAAGATGGTGGCTTTCACTTTATTTTCTTTACTGTGAAAATGTTCTTAAAAGGAAAAAGGATTCAAGGAGGAAAAAAATCCTAAATGTGTCTTTTTTGAGACTATGAGATCTCATTCTTTATGGCCTCAGTCAAAACCGTTAGTCTTCTATACAGAATGATTTCGCATTAGTGCAACTGTCACAAATAATTCCTATGAAACATGGACCTATTATTTGTTTTAGATGTGAATACAGAATACAGCATTTACCAATGGATGGAGAAAATAAATAAATGCTTTATAAAAGAACATTCTAGGGGCGCCTGGGTGGCGCAGTCGGTTAAGCGTCCGACTTCAGCCAGGTCACGATCTCGCGGTCCGTGAGTTCGAGCCCCGCGTCAGGCTCTGGGCTGATGGCTCAGAGCCTGGAGCCTGTTTCTGATTCTGTGTCTCCCTCTCTCTCTGCCCCTCCCCCGTTCATGCTCTGTCTCTCTCTGTCCCCCAAAAAAATAAATAAACGTTGAAAAAAAAATTTATAAAAAAAAAAAATAAAAGAACATTCTACAAGAAGTTTCTTACCTTCCTCCCAAAGCACTGACTACAGTAGTTAATATCCATATGGTCCAGATACTTATTTATATCAATGAGTGGAGATATTCTTATTGTAGGGCCTTAAAAAAAAGACAAGAATAATTGGACAGAGCAGACCATACACTGTTAAATGAAAACGTTATGCACATACCTGATCTATAAACCCAGGATACAAATATCGTCAGGTCTCTTTTATTTTTCCAGCTAATGGTTAGAGCAACTATCTGCCAAATAAGCAGCAAGTTTATTGTCTCCCTCTTGAGGCTTTCCCCACTCCCGCCCTTGACCTGTCGGAATAGACAGGCTTAGGCAGTGCAAAAAGGGCTAGCCCCACTTCCACGCCCACGAAGTACCCCCCCACAGTGGACTCCTGCCTTGTTTCTTGTTGGCACTTGGCCCCCCCCATGGTCTGAGAAGGAATGCTGGACATCTACTGATCCAGCCCCTGAAGGGTGACCCCACTCCTTCAGGGTCAGCCTGGCCAAGGGATGCCTCACGCTTGGGCTCCCAGGGTTACAGAGACCTGTATTCTTCTTCGTAGACACAAAACCATCACCCAAGCCCTGGAAAACCAAAGAACGCTGGGTTCAGAGTAATCCTGGCATTCATAGGGTGGGTCCACACAACACTGCCTTTTCCATCCTCTGAGATCCATAGCTAAGTGATAAATATCTTTTGTTTTGCAAGTCTCAGGCCCTGTGGGTCTGATTACACTCACTTTCTCCAGAGTGACTATAGGGTTATGCCCTGACCCTCTTAAGGAAAGATATTCTTAAAAACCCCTGAGAATCCTACAGCCTCTCTTCAATCAAGGTTACTTTCAGAGACTCAAGGGTGATTTATCCCCAAAATGAGACTCTCCGAGGTGATCTATGCTAGTTTTCTAAGAGGGCAACCATAATGGTTCCATAGTATCAATCTTCCTTTTCTAAAGGATGGTAACTTCAGCGACTATACAATAGTTTCCTGGCTTTTCTTCCTAAATAATAGAACTAACCCAAACATTACCACTGGTAGGTCCCCTACTATGTGCTTTTGTGAAGTGAATTGAGCACAATTTAATACAATGAAATAAAATTACACATTAAGTTCTAATCTCCCCGCTAAGGGATTGGTTACAACACGTTAGTTTATTGCCAAAGAAACTAGCATCTACTTTGATATAACCTAGGTTTACCTTTTTCCAGGTCCCATTATGCCTCTACTTGTCTTGTAATGCTCTCGTTTGCATTAATGCAACAGTTTGCAATGAGAGGTCACTGCCTGGTTTAAAGACCCTGATGAAACCTCAGAATATTTCTAGTGTTTATGTATACACTTTCTCAAAGTCATAATATCAATTCTGTATTGTTTTAGAGGCTTTGCTTCCCTCTAATTGTTCTGCAAAATGTCCATGGCTGCCTTTCTTACCACATTGGCACTGTTCACAGCTCTCCTGAAGAACATAGCAGAGTCTCTATCCTGAGTCTGGTGGTTTGTTTTGCACCCTCTTCCCTGTTGGGCAATGCTTGTGAGTGGGGCTGGGTTAGTTACTAACCAAACTCCCGAGCTCAAACAGATTCCTCCACTATATAGAATAGATCCTGTGACACTACATGAACATCGGTAAAATCCACACAGGCCATAAAAGGTCAGGGATGTGGCTTCTTGGTCGTTGAGTATGCAGTAGTGTTTGTATCTGTAACCTGTGATCCATTTTCACCATCATTCAGGAATGGATAAGGAGCAATGTACAGATACAACAAATAAAAATAGAGATTTATTCATATTGTACTTTGGATTTGATACTATAGTCCCTGAATAACAATTTTAAGAGAACACAGCAGGACTGCTTGGTCTAAAGGCATTGGTGCTTCTTTTTTCCTCTTCTTTTCATATTTTATCATTGGAACTTTATAGCAAAGGAATATGATTTTTTGTGTGAATGAGAGACCCTACTGGTTGATAAATACTGAGTGGGAGACCCAACTTACTGACTGGGTGAATAGGAGAAAATATGCTACAAGAGAAGAAACTTTTTTTTTTTTTTTAGAGAAAGAGAGAGAGCAAGGAGAGGGGCAAAGGGAGAGAAAGAGAAAGAGACTTTTAGGTAGGCTCAACACTCAGCATGGAGACCTACTCAGGGCTCAATCCCATGACCCTAGGATCATGACCTGAGCCGAAATCAAGAGTTGGATGCTCAACCGACTAAGCCACCCAGGTGCCCCAACAAGGTTATTTTGACTAAAAGATTCCCTGATCATCCCAAATTCGTAAATGTGAAAGCCTCAGAAATGACATGGGGCTTCAATTGTGCTGTGAGTTGCAACAGGAAACAGTAAGGACACTATTCTTTGCCAAAATTACTCCAGCAGCATTTGAAATAGCTTTTATGAAATAAAGTCAGGAGAAAATCCTAATGGCTAACTTGGAAACTTTTTAAAGGAAGAAATTGAATAAGAGAGCCATTCATCATGAAGCTTATCTTCTAAAGCAAATCAGATTTAAAAAAAAAAATTTTATGTTTATTTATTTTTGAGAGAGAGAAAGAAAGAGACAGAGCATGAGTGGGGGAGGAGCAGACAGAGGGAGACACAGAATCTGAAGCAGGCTCCAGGCGGTGAGCTGTCAGCACAGAGCCCAATGCGGGGCTCAAACTCACAAACTGTGAGATCATGACTTGAGCCGAAGTCGGACTCTCAATGGACTGAGCCACCCAGGCGCCCCATAAAGCAAATCAGATTTTTAATAACTTTCCACCTTTTTAATTGGCACTGGGGCGGGGGGGGGCGGGGCAGGTGGCGGGCAGAGGGAGAATGGAAAATAGAAGGTGTATAAGAGCCCTGAGCATGGTGGTGTCTCACCTTAGACAAGCTGAAGTTGAGGAAGATGGCAAAGTTCTATGTAAACACCAGTAGTGACTGTCTTTGATGGTGGAATTTATTGTTTTCTGTCCTCACGGTTTCCACATCTATGGGATAGGGTCAATGATTGAGCAGCTTTCTCAGTCCAAAGAGCAATTTTGGAAAAATAAGATACTGCAGCTACCAGTTAACAAAACTGTACTTAAAAAAAAAAAATCTGTCGAAATGTGGCTGTTTCTTTGCCACTAGCAATTGTGACCCAACATCCTTGTGAGGCACTTTTCACATGCTCCCAAGCTCTCTACTACATAGAACACCTCCTAAAGACGTTGCAGGGTGGAATCTCAGAAAAATCTAATTTTTGGATCTGACCTAGATTTGCCTCAAGACTGAGTGTCCTTGCCAGTCTGAAGAATATAATATTTTTTCTTATTATCCACCGGTTCCCTCTTCTTCTCCCTCTATTTTTGTTTGTTTTTATTTTGCTAAATTGTGAAATCTACTTAAACTTTGCCCTTTTCTGCTAGATAAGAACAAATTTCCCCGTCCTATATAATCATCCTATAAGAATGAGATTTACATAAAAATAATTGAAGACAAGTTTTCCGGTCTACAAGAGAGATGCACAAGGCTTAATCAGTACCCTCAGATAGATACCAGTCTCATCAGATTTTCCTCCAAAACTCTGAGAAAAATAATAACCTTGCTTCGGTCAGGACTTTAAGTGAAAATATTCCAGAAATAACAATACAATGTAAAAGCTGAACTTAACATTTCAATATTCAGACCCTCTTAAGCAACAGCACATTTTTTAAAAAATGAAAAATCTTATTTTTCCAAATAGGCAGAATCTCCACAGGCTAATCAGCATCCACAGCAACATGCTGGCAGGTTAAGAAAGGTCAGCTCCAGCCATGTACAGACCAAAAGCTCTTCAAACCACTCACAACCTCCAGCACTGACTATAATAACTTCCATATTTAGACAAAATGAAATTTCTCATGAAAAACTGACTTGGTTCCATCTTCCCTCAAGTCAAGCAGAGGCTCCATTCCTACAGATTAGGTTAAAAGAACTCTGACCTTAAATTTATAAATGTTCATAATGTACCTTGAATTTCAAGTTTCCTGAACTGCTACCAAAGCAAGCTTCCTTATTAGTGACTTCCTGTGAGGAAATTTTTATTTTGCACTTATGAACTCACTCTCTGCATTGTTATAATCAGACAATTGTTTTATATCAAATTTCCTATAACCTTTCTGTAACATTTAGCATCATGTCACCATGCCTTGATTTTGCCGTTGAAAGCAGTTTCACAAGGAAACCATTCATGACAGGGAAAAAAAATCATTGTTCAATCCGATTGAGTTTACTGAAGGAACAACTAATTCACTTGAATCCTCAAATCTCGTCCTTAGTATAGAGAGGACTTGGATTCTGAAATTAACTTTTGAGTCTTCTTAGGGTCAAGAATATAAGCAAACCCCAAAATAGATGAATATGACTCAGACATTTATTTTTTTTAAGTTTATTTATTTATTTTGTGAGAGAGACAGAGAGCACTAGCGCGCATGAGTGAGGGAAGGGCAGAGAGAGAGAGAGGGAGAGGAGAATCCGAAGCAGGCTCCCCACCACCAGCTTGCAGCCGGATGGGAGGTTCAAACCTATGAACCATAAGATCATGAGATCATGAGATCATGATCCGAGCCAAAATCAAGAACCTGGTGCTCAACCAACTGAGTCACCCAGGCACGCATGATTCAGACATTTTACAGATAGCCATTAATTTGAAATTTAAAACATAAAAAAGTAAGCTCTTCTCACCTCCCTTACTGGCCCTGGACAACTTGTGAATACACAGATTTTTTTATTTTCTTCTCCTAGGATCACTTAGTTTTAATGAAAATATATCATTAGGTGTTACAAATCCAGGTGTTCACAACTGAACCAGTTGATTTTAAGGGTATGATGGTATAGTAAGAAAATATTGTCAGAGTTGAAAACATCACCAACATAGCAGAGCATACTAAACCAAGTATGTTCATCCCTGACGGGATATCCGTAAATGTTTCTGGTGGTGTGAATCCCAGCTTCCAGCAGTTGCTGCTAATGACCAGAGCTTTTACCAACAAGAAGGTCCATAAAACACGCAGAGCTTCATCCTGATCAGATGCACCAGTTACCAAGTCTGCTCATGCTAAGGATTAGGAAAAGAGAAACTTTTCTCAATTATGCTATTTATGTCTTACATTCTTCCACTCTGTCCCACAGGTTTTGGTGTGAACCATTCTTTTCCTTTGCTTTTGGCATCCTTGGCTACTTTTAATTTTGACCCTGCTCCAAGGTTTATCTAGAAATTCATTTCTTCATTTCAAGAGTTAATGTATTTTACCTTTTTATATATATTTTTTATACTTTTAGATTAATTCGATTATGATCAGAGAATATGCCTATAAAAGCTCTACTTTTCAAAAAAATGTTAAGGTTTGAGGCCAAGTACATAACCATAATTAATTTTATCTGAAAGCTATGAATTTGTATATGTGCATATAGCTGTGTACTCAACCTTTTTGATTGTATCATTAAATTCTTTTATGCCCTTGTTTTGTTTTCTATTGAATCTGTCACGTTCCTAAAGAGGGCTGTTGAAATCTTCTACTTATTTTATCAGGTTCTTCTCGCAAATTGCTTTTTTTCTCTCATTTACCGAGCTTCTGTGTTTTTGGTGACTATGGTTTAGACACATCTCTCCATAAAGTCTGTCTGTTTAGCATAATGCCCAGAAAATCATCTATTTCTCATTCACCTTGTGTAATAAATACAGACTGCTATTTCCCCCTCAATATCCATTCTGCTCTCTTTCCCTCCTCTATTCAGTCTCAGAATAAAATCGGTGTTGCCCAGACTTCCTGGAAGCTAGATATGGCCATGAACTGAGTTCTGGTCAATGAAATGTAAGTGTAAATGCCATCTGGCAACTTCAGGAATTTCTCTAAGACCAAGCATGCAAGCTCTTCAGTCTCTCCCAGCTATCTTGACTCCCAATTTCTTTCTTGCAGAAGTTGCTGATCCTCTGAGATTCAACCACGTCCTTCTCTGCACCATGGTCTCTGCACCATGTATCTTACTTAATGAGGTCCCCTTGGCTGGCACAGCTATTCTCAATTCCCAGCTACCTCCTATGAACTCCTTCAGGCAAGCAGTATTTTCAGATATTCTTGAAAAACAGCATTTAAATTGACCGTATTACTATTTCTACTCTACTGTGGCTGAAATGCATAGGAATGTATCATTTTGCAGAGCTGGGTCCTCTCAGCATTCCAGACAGAAAGCAGAAAAAGTTCCCTCCACATTGGATAGCCACTATCGTGTGTTTTTTTTATCACCAGCATTACTAACTCAGGGTTTTAGACTCAGAATTCATGATAAAAACCACCCCAAAACATCAAGCTTTGCTCTTGACATGTAAATTTTCAAAAGGTAAAATAATCATGTGCCAGGATCATGCAACTCAAAAATGCTTTCATTTTTAGGACATCTTCTCCTCCTAAGACTTTTAAAGTCTATTTTGAAACACAAAGCCAAGAATTTGAATCTTTGGTCTCGTTGGATCCTTTTGTGATCTCCCTTTCCTGGATCAATAAAATTTATCCCCAGAATTTATGACAAAAGGGTTAGAGGGGAAAAAATGAATTTTAAAGAAGGAAAATATGTCAGATTATGTTTGAAACTCTTATCCCACCGCATATAGAATTGGAGATTCTAATAATACAATAGCATGAACACCAGACTTGATGTCAGAAGGAATTTGTTGGTATTCAGACTTTTCTACTATGAGTTCAGTGCCTTTAGGCAAGTTACATAAGCCTCATTTTTCTTATCAAAATATGTGGAAAAATAATATCCACTTGCCAAAGTTTTTATGACATTTAAAATGAGATGGAATATATGTCAAGTAAACAGTACAAATACCAGACCTAGAATAGTGCTTATTGAGGAAACTCACAAAGAGAAGGAGCAGGTCTGTGGTTTCCCCAAGGACAGCACACACACCCCTCCCTTGACATCCTGGGGTGCCAAATGGCACTCTAGCAGGACCAATGCCACACTCTAAGAATGAGATCCCAGTCTTGAGCCATGCAGATTTTATGCTGCTTTATCGGGAAGCACCAGGCCTTATCTCAGCATAAGGACTGGGCTCCAAACTATGTAATTGAAACAATAGAAAGTGATGGACTGTCATCAGTCCTTATCTATCACCCCAACACTTTTCTGAAATCGGTTGACTTAAGCATTGGGTTGGAGTTCTTCAAGAAGCCAGCTTTCTCTCTGGAAGGGCAGCCTGCAGGAAATCAGTTATCTTTACTTCTAAGTCTGTGAAAACCACATGCACAGTGCCCAGGAGAGAGTTGGTATAAATGTCGAATGAATGTATGTGGCCACGGGGCCAACGTGTCCAGTCCCTTTGTACTATAGGAAGTGTGTTTTTTGAAACTCTTATCCCACTCTTATCCTTATTTAATCTCAGATTAAATAATGTATTCCACAAGTGATTTATGGAATGTCCACTCCATACCAGGCTTTCTTCTAGGCACTTGAGATTTACCTGTTAATGAAATGTTCAATGATGTCAGACATTCCAATAAGCACATAAAGAGTAAGTTATATAATACTTTAAAAGATAAGCCTGTGGAGATAAGAATCAAGGGTAAAGGGAAGAGGGAGTGCGGGGTGAGGGGTGGAGCACAGGAAGGTGGTTCCCCTTGTAATTTTAAGTATGGTGGTCAGAGCAGGCTCACACATAAAGATGAGGGAGTGAGTCTTGAAGATATCTGGGGCAAGAGCTTTCCAGGCAGAAGAGAGAGTCCAGTTCTAAGTAAGAAGTTCCCAATGTGTTCAAGGACTGGGTGGAACGAGGAGCCACAGGAGAATTTTGAGAAAGGAACGATATGATCTGACTTCCATTTAAAAGTCTCAGTGTGGCTGCTGTATTGAGAATAGACTATAGGCATCAAGATGAATACAGGGAAAATTGTGTAAACATCAGAACAAACAGTGTCTGATGTTCCCCTGAGCTGAGAGGTTTCTTCCACAAAGAAAGCTGGTTCAGGAGTGGCTGTCATTTCTGCTTCTGCTGATGGAGAGGTGGAGACATGTTTGATAACCTCTCCAGGAATCCTTGAACTGTGGATGATCTGTAAGTTTGGGGAAAAGGATTAGAAGGAGTCCTGATTCCAGATACCAGAAGACTTGTGAAGACACCTTCTCCAAGGACAAATATTGGAGTTTTCTTCTGTTGTGTAAGACTCCCTACTCAAGGTTAGGCATATTAAGGACCTTAGAAAATTGTCCCATGACAATGAAGGTAACAAGAAACAGAAGCTGTTATGAAGCAGGGGGAAAGTATAAATGCCTGTGAGTGGCCTGGCAATAAGGATCACTGCTATCTCATTACTTTGAGCAGGGGTGAATGATCAACAATGGAGAAGAATGCTCAGTTCCCAACCTTCCAGGAGATACAGGCCTGTAAACAGGACTGTCTACAAAATTGGTAGGGCCCAGTGCAAAGCGAAAATGCAGGGCCTCTTGTTCAAACTTAGTAAGAATTTCAAGATGGCAAGAGCAGAGCATTCAACTAAGCATGAGGCCTCCTGAGCATGGGGTCTTACGAGACTGCTAAGGTTTAATACCCATGAAGCTGGTCCTCGGCTTTAGCTTGAATTTGCATGAGCCAAACAGATAGTCCAGATACAGATGATACAGACAGGAGCATGGGGAAGAACTTGCATTAATTTGATAATAGTTCAGCCACACAGAAGACAGAGGGAAGGCAAATTAACTGTGCCATTTGGGATGGCACATCACCTCTTCCACATACTTCTGAGCTGGTGAGATGCCCTGTTCTCTTGGCATCTGAAGATTGAATATAATCCGTTTAACTAGGACCCCAGTGGCACAGACCAAGGTAATAGGAGAAATCTATCTGCAAAGGAAAATAGTATAATAAAGGAATTATTAGTCAAAACAAAAAAGAGGCTGAGTTTTACCATGAGATTTTTTACGACTTCTAAGTGAGAAGCATCTGTTGTCCTTCCCCATAGGAACTATCTAGGCAGGTGTTGGAGGAGGTCTTCAAGAGGACATGACTGGTGGCCCCAGGCAATCAGAGGCTCCTTATCCCCTCCTCTGTCCTTGGAATGTATGTTCTGCCCACGGTTCCCACAGTGGAAGCCATTTTCAAGGATGCAGCCTTAAGAGAGCAATGAGTTGTTGAGACCATCTGGATTGTATACTTGACTGAGCCCCATTAAGGCCGTTATAAATTTTAAGATTCTGGCAGGTGGAACTGGAATTCTATCATCTTGTGGCCACCCAAGACCAGCCTCACATGTAAATTCCCTTGCTTTTTAAACCTGCCACCCACCAATCTGGAGTGGTCTGCCTCTTTCTTCAGCCCCTCCCTGCCCTCTGCATCAGGGGCCCAGTTTGTGCACCATGATCAGAGTCCCCAGATTTGTCTCTCCTGATAACGTTTCAGAGTTCTCCCCTCACAGAAGAAACTGCATCATCATAAAAATAATTTATCATAGCCAACCTGGGACTTTTTGTTGAAAGCCTTGGTTGTCTTCAAGGACAAGGAGCAAAAATGTAAAGAAGTAATGCTTAGAAAGGGCATATGTTCTAGTTAAACTCCCAGGTTCTGAAAACAAATACTCATTCACTCACTGATCAATTCATTCATTTATTTGACCGATATTGAGCTTCTACTATTTGACAGACCTGTATAGTATCTGAAGCCTAGTGAATATCTATTCAATAAACTGTGACCAGATACACAAGGCCTGCAGGCTCAGGGAATGGAGAGACAGATCTGGTGTTGAGCAGTGTGTGACTGTGGATGATTTATTTAGCCTCTCTGATCATTAGTTCTCTCACCTGTAAAGCAAGAATGACAATAATATTAACATCTACTTTTTATAGCTTTATGGATTAATGTATGCAAAGCCTCTGGTTCAATGCCCAACCCTTAGTATGCCTCAGGAAATACTAGCTATTGCCATCATTATTAATTTCTTTTGATTTAACTAGACACAGAGAGGGCAGCATGTGTTTTATAAACCAGAACTTCTCTCTGCTAGTGACTAAGTCAATAAAAATTATAGGAAAAGCTCAAAGTTCACTTCCTACCCATGGTAGGGTGCCACTTTGTTTTATTTTGTTTTGTTTCTTCCTCCAGTGCAGAAATAATCGTGTGTCTTGGCATATCTAAGATAAGGAAGATTCCTACATGGAATCACATGTACTTGTATATTCATACTGCTAAGGACCCAGCAGATTTAGTGAGTCTCATACCTCAAAGAGAAATCACGGCTCAAATGAGAAAGTCCCCAAAGTCAAAAGGAGGGATATGCAAACACTGGTACAAGGTGGCAGCCTTAACCCTCACATGTGCTGTGTGGCACTCCCAAGACAGGGCAGGTCTTGGGGCACAACCAATCCACAATCCTTTTTCCATGGAGAAATTGTGGACTCACTTAGAGCAGCCATGATCTGTGCCTCCACCTTGATGCCTGAGACGTTATTACTCTCTGGGAAGCAAAATGACGGTTTAAACCTCTGGCTGGTTTTGTAATTTCTCTTTTCTTTTTTTCAATGTTTATTTATTTTTGGGACAGAGAGAGACAGAGCATGAACGGGGGAGGGGCAGAGAGAGGGAGACACAGAATTGGAAACAGGCTCCAGGCTCTGAGCCATCAGCCCAGAGCCTGACGCGGGGCTCGAACTCACGGACCGCAAGATCGTGACCTGGCTGAAGTCGGACGCTCAACCGACTGTGCCACCCAGGCGCTCCTGTAATTTCTCTTAATTCTCATTTTATTAATTGAATTCAATGCTGTTTCTACTCATTCTAATAAAAGCTTTGTTTAAAAATAAAAAAGAAAGCCTTGGATTTTCAGGAAGAACCATTGGAGACTCAGTGACCCAGACAAGGGACCTCTCTTAAGGGATACACCTAACATTGAACTGCACGTACCAAGCCAGTGACTCCCCTTTCCTCTTTTGGTATGTCCAATATCCCAGAGAGGCCCTACACTGCCTTCTCTGATGCATCAGGAAAAATGAAGAGAAAGATCACAAGGTTTTCAGGTCCATCAGGTTAGGAGCAGAACTTCTTTCCAGCTACAGAAATCCTACATCTAAGTGGCAGGCAGAACTGGGTACTTTGTGTTCCTAATGACATAGAGAGAAGGACCAAAGGAGCAGCTAAACACAAATCCCAAGGGGGCACAGCAGGGGCTGGTTGTGTGCAGTCATGGGTGAGCAACTTTCTTTTCCCTTGACACAGAGCCCTGGAATGTGGGGACATTTCTGGGAAGGTGGACAAACCTTATGTTTGGCTATCCCAGGTAAGAACCATTGTGAGACTGCTTTTTGGAAACGGGGAAAGAAAAGATTTATCACAACCCTGCCCAAGCCAGGCAGGAAACAAATTATTGTTTAATGTTGGCTCATTGATCAAACCTACAAGCCTAGCAACGCCGTAAAGGAAGTTTCTTTACCATCAGTTATTTTAAAATATGCGCCATGTGATTTTCTGATAATATCCTTGTAATTAAAATGTCCATATAAATCAATAACAAAAGTGTTAAGATGAAAAGTACAGCATAGGGAATATAATCAATAATATTGTAAAAACTTTGTATGATGACATTGCTATGTTGTACAGCTGAAACTAATATAACATTGTATGTCAACTATACTTCAATAATTGTTTCAGAAACCATTAATATCCTGGGGGGGTGGTGAAAATGCACTTCACAAAAAGAAGTACAAATGGCCAGTCAATTTATAAAGAGGTACACAAATTCTTAGCCATCAAAGAAACACAAAAAATTACAATGTGACTCATTTTTCCATCTATCAAAGTAGTGAAGATTATGTACACACACACACACACACACACTCATGATCATGGAATTCCTTCTTATTCCTTCTCTGTTATTCCAAGGACCCCCCCCCCAACCTCTCCCCAAATGGGTACCACAAGTCTTGAACCACCCACTCTATAATCAGAAATTAAGACTGCAAATGCTCAATTCTTAAGCCCAATCACATCTAGCCTCAGTGCAGGTTTATGTACCCAAAGAACAAAGTATCCAGTTTTGAGAAACTAGATTAAATGATGTCAGGGCTGAGGAAGAAAGGACAGGGGAAAAAAGCAATCAAGGAAAAGAGAACAATGTTAAGTGCACAAACCATTTTGTAGGAAGGACAACTTCAATAAAGTTGCACCAACTTTCAGGTCCAGGTGAGAAGGGAATGAATGTACCATTGGCATAGCCCTCTCCCAGGAGAGCAAGCCAAAAAATATCTTGCATTACTGCATTTTCAATACAAAGTTTTGCAAATGTGAAATAGAGTGATAACAGGAGCAAACAATAGACAGCCCTGAAAAGTTATTCTTCCTGTACTGTAGTGTCAAATTTTACAAATTTGAATGCTAAAGCCTTTAATAATACAATTATAATAATAATTAAATTTTGAATACAAAATTGGGTTTATTCTTGTACTACTGAAGTTAATTCTATTTTGTTGATGTTCAGGTTCACCTTTAGCTTTGGCCTAACATCTCAATGTTGAGCATCTGACCAAAACGTGTTTCCAGTGCACGATATCTTAGGGAAATAATGGGAAGTATGGATGAAATTCATGTAAGCATACATTTATCAGCATTGTTTATAAACACTGGGCAAAAATGGAAACTACTTTATCTACAATACTGATATAGTTGTGATGTCTAAGTTCTAGTGGAAGTTATTCTCCCTCAGAATATGTATCCTAGAAACAACAGATTTATTAGAGGTGTAGTAACTCTCCTTGCACTGAAGAACCAACTTATACCCAGCTGGTCCCTTAAGATGAGGACGGTAGTGAGAAGAGCAGATTTTTGAATCAAAAAGACTATTTTATAATTTGTTCATTAACTTGTCACACAGAGGCGCTGTTGCCAACACTATCATCATTTATGCATGAATTCTGAGCACAGCTGTGATCCCTGTGTATCTCCATTTCAATAGTGATCCCTCCTTCCAGTAGACCAAACACACTGGCAATGAACTCTTCTCTGGGCTCTCTCATTCTGATCTTAATGTTTGGTAAGTACATTTTACTGAAATGGGGTTTATTTATTTATTTTTTTTTAATTTCAAAATAATGAAAACTTTCTCTAAAAGATAGAACTCTGGTCAAATTCGTGAAAGAAGCCCTTTGTTTTTTCCTTACAGGAGGAACCAGTGGCAATTCCGTCAAACAGACAGACCAAATTACTGCCTTGGAAGGAGCATCTGTGACCATGAATTGCACGTACACATCCACACAGTACCCTACTCTTTTCTGGTATGTCCAATACCCCAACAAAGCTCTGCAATTTCTTCAGAAAGAGACGATGGAAAACAGCAAGAACTTTGGAGGCAGAAATATTAAAGACAAAACCTCCCCTATCACAAAATCCTCAGTCCAGGTACAAGACTCGGCAGTGTACTACTGTCTTCTGAGAGATACACACAGTGCCAAGGGCGTGGGAGGACCTGTACAAAAACCTCAGGGGCCCAGGCAAGGTATGCAGTGAGCCTGGGAACCCCAAGCTGAGGAACCTTGTTCTCTCTCACAGTCCTGTTGGGACATTGTTGGAAGATAAATAAAAACAAAATCAGCTGCAACTGCCTCTAATTCCAGGGGGTTCTTTAACTGAAAAAGACATGTGGGGAAAGGGAAATTATTCCATCAGGCAGAATAATTTTTGAACTGGAAAGAAAAAATGGGAAAGGATAAGTGAAAAGATACAAAGAAAAGATTTAGATGCTTTCAATATAATCAAGTCTTCTGGATCATTTAAATTAATTTCTAAAACACAAAAAAGAATTTTCAGGCATCGTTTGAGAGGTATTGGGCAAGATCTTTGAAAGCCTAAGGGGAATGAAGGAAATCTCAAACCTATAAACAAGGAAGAAATGGATTGATATCCAGCAACAACGTTTTCAAGCATATTATTAACAGATAATGTGTGTGCTCTTAGAAAATAATGCAGGAAACATTATGAGCTAGAATGAATTCCCTAAAGATATTTTTTAAACAAACCTGCTGAATTCAAGTTACTTCGCTAGACTAAAACTGACTCAAATGTTTGCAAGACATTTGACTACTTTGTTTCTCATTAGATCATTAGGAAAATAAGTAATATCATACATCACTCACTGAGTGATCTATTTATCACAGGCCCTATTGTACTATCAATAATAATAATAGCTAGCATTTATCAAGTGCCCAACATGTATGACGTTTTGTTTTTTTTTTTTCAAAGTTTATTTATTTTGGGGACAGAGAGAGACAGAGCATGAACGGGGGAGGGGCAGAGAGAGAGGGAGACACAGAATCGGAAACAGGATCCAGGCTCTGAGCCATCAGCCCAGAGCCTGACGCGGGGCTCGAACTCACGGACCGCGAGATCGTGACCTGGCTGAAGTCGGACGCTTAACCGACTGCGCCACCCAGGCGCCCCTATGATGTATTGTTTTAAATGCATCACATAAATTCATTCATTTAATCTTCCCTACAACCCCATGAAGCAGGCTCAGTTATTAGTCCCCAGGAAACTAAGGTACAGAGAAATAGCCCAACTTGTCCATGAACAGAGTTAGGAAGAGAGCTGGCATAGAAGTACAGGTAGATTAGACCAAAACCTGTACTCTTAACTGCTGAACTTTGTTAACTCCCAGTGTTATCAGCAATTTTTACCACAAACCACAAATTTGGTGCTGTTATCCCCATTTTATAGGCAACTGAAGACTAGAGCATTTTGATATCTTCTCAAAACCCAGTATCTAGCAAGTGGCAGGGCTAAGACTCAAACTGAGGTCTATTAGGCTCTCCAAATCATATCCACTTTTCATGTTGCCGCTCTGCGTAATGCTACAGTCCATGGTCCTCAGCTGAAAGAAAGGCTTATATAAAGATTCAATTGGGAACACCGTCTCTATTGTTGTTTCACATGATTTTATCCTTCGTCTTACTGGTTCATATTCACTTTATGTGAATTCACATAAGCTGTGCCCATCAAATAGGCAAACAGCACAATACTGAGATAGGTAGTTAATGTTAGGTGATATTAGATGAACTGAAATAGCCAAAATAAAATTTTATGGGGATAACTGTGTGTTTCTGCATGTAGTTTTATTAAAATCTATTCCGATACATACTAAGGGGAACCATGGATGGACAGTACTTTTTGTGAAAATGATTTGGGCATGTAATTTGCTCAACCTAACTAGAAGAAAAGGAGATTTGCTGAAAGGATACGGAGGAGTCTCGTAAAATCTATTTGTGAAAAATACAGCTGAGCCTCCCAAGAAGGACATCATCAATTGCTTATTCTTTCTGAATCTACTTTTCTCTGAATATATAATCAGTTCTCCTCTTAGGAGACTAGATTCCATGGTAAGCCTGTTAGTTTCTATTCCACAATAACCTGAGTTTGAACATACCCAGCTTTGCCAAGGGATGATTGGTTCAAACTCCATGGGGTTTTATAGCTCTAGCGACTAACACTATCTAACAACTGTTTGTATACCCATAGTCCAAATTCATAACCCCAGTGTTTACCCAGATCCAATAAGCTACAGCCAGGGAAAGGTCACTTAATACAAATATGACCTCTAGATGTGTTCCTTAAGGAGCACCTCTGATGGAGGGGCTAGCAAGGAGTCCCCAAATTAAAAAATGACTTCAAGCTCCAGATAATTCAACAGAGTGATAAAACTACTGAAACAATCAAGGGAACAGTCATAGATGAATGGAAACCAGATGAATAAAATGATACTGTGGCAGGATAACATTTGAAACATATTTGGTCAGTCATGGACAAAAATGAAAGATTAAAACTAGGAAAGGAGACTGAAATCATATGACACGGAGAAACAGGGCTGTCATGTGAAGAAACCAGAGATATTTATAAGGAATGCCTTTAAAAAACAGAACAGAATAGTCCTTGGGTTTTTTAGGAAGGTATAAAGTGGCACAGACAGGTTGTCATCTACTCTACTTGATCTGGAACTGCCAGCTGAAGCCAAAGATTCATCAGACTTTTCTTCCCCACCTTACCCCTCCCCACCCACCCAGCTCCAGCCCCAGTCCCACCCCCACCCCGGGACTCCCAGCTGGGGGAGGCTAACTTTTGTTCTAGATTTGTCTTGGTTTTTTTCAGAGTACTTGACCTACATAACAAATGATTGTGCATCTAGCCACTAGGTGGCAATGTGGGCATTTTAAAGACCGTGAACGGCTCATTGTACAGGTAGCCCTATAAATAGTGCAAACATGTACATTTGTGCTGTCTCTGATGGGCTGGGGATCCCATTTGATTTCTAAAGTAACTGTGCAGAAGTCATAATAATAAAAGATTCCTCTGACCAACTAACATATATTCCAAATCCTATAGCAGAGACCGTGTGAGCCTTAGCTGCAGTAATAATGGTGAAGACCCAGCAAGTTTTGTTGGCTACTCTGTGGTTTCAGTTCATCTGTAAGTTGGGGAGTTTGGGCATATGGGAAGAGGAAGCCTAAGTGGATATTTTTTCAAGATTCTGAGGAGGGGAGATAAGGGAACTCTGAGTGGCTAACCCAGAGGACCCTCTGGGAAATGTATAAAGGAAAACGTTTTGGAGAAATGTTACAATAATAGTAATATTCTGTGTTTGACCATGTCTTTGAGAATAGGGGCAAGTGGCAAAAATGGAGTGGAACAGAGTCCCCAGTCCCTGACTGCCCAGGAAGGCAATTTTGTCACAATCAACTGCAGTTTCTCAGTAGGAATGACCGCTTTGCACTGGTTGCAACAGAATCCTGGAGGAGGTATTGTCTCCTTGTTTATACTGAGCCTCGAGATGAAGAAGAAAGGAAGAATAAGAGCCACAATAAACACAGAGGAACTTCACAGCTCTCTGTACATCACAGCCTCCCAGCCCAGAGACTCTGCCATCTACCTCTGTGCTGTGGAGACACAGTGCTCCACCGTCATCTGGAGCCTGTACCCAAACTCTGAAGCTCAAAGGCATCATTTCCCCTCATTCTTGTCTTTCTAAACTTGTCTGTCTCTCTCCTCGGGCAGATGATGTCAGTTTTTTTAAGTTTTTTTTAAATGAAATATTTTCGAAACCACCTCTAAAATGTAAAGCATCATCACCAAGTATTTTAACCAAAACAACACGTGATCTATTATATTGGAAGTAGAATATACAGACTCTGGAGCTAAATAGCCAAGGTACAAAAATACTGATTCTGCCACTTAACTCACTGGGATGATCTTGGCCAAGTTACTCTTTCTCAGTTTTTCCTCAGCTATAAAAAAGAGAAAACAGTGTATCTAACTCCTACGTGTGGGAATTATACAAGGTAATACATGCAATACATGTAAAGTGCTTAAAACAATCCCCAGCACATAGTTAGTATTATGTAAGTGGTAATACTATCATACTAATACTATCATTAGTATTAGGTTTAGATGTACCGTGAGTTTGCCAATACTCACTGATGGGTTAATACCTTAAATCTTTGGAGAGATAAATGAAGATAAATAACAAGCACCTAATAATACTTAGAGTTTCCAAGTTATTTACTAATAATGCCCAGTAGTCATCAGACTTTAAAAATTGTATTAGGAAAAACATAGAGTGGTTTTAGAAAATCTAGTAGAAGGATGACACTACAGTTTGGTTTCTGTGTGGAGATAGACAGGTAAGAGCAGTCATGGGGAAGTCAGTGCCTTCCTTTGGAGAAAACGCAGGTTCTAATTTTCTCACCTGGAAATCCCTAATGGAAACTGGCGTTTATAAAAATTCATGAAAGAGGGGCACCTGGGTGGCTCACTCGGTTGAGCATCTGACTCTTGATTTTGGCTCAGGTAATGATCTTACGGTCATGGGATTGAACCCTGTGCTGGGCCCTGTGCTGGGCATGAAGCCTGTTTAAGATTCTCTCTCTCTCTTTTCCCCTCTGACTCTCTCCTCTCTCTCTCTTTAAAAAAAAAAAAACCCAAAAAATTCATGAGATGAAATATCAACCAGTAGGTCTCAATCACTGGTTCTCCACCTTTCTTTCACCAAGGATTCCTTACACCATTCTTTCCCATCCACTGGAATTCTTATGCTGAAACATACTATTGTTATCATTGTTCTTGTAACTTACAAAATTAATTGCATATATTAACATACAACTAAGTCTTTTTCTTTTAAAGTTTTTTTTTTAAATCAAACTACTACCTGCGCATATCTAAAAAGTCATTAGTGCTACAAATGTCTGTTCCCCTATTCCTCCACCCAAAAAAACAGCAATACCATGCTCTACTCCCACTTTCCAAACCAAGTCCACTTTAACAATTTCTAAATTATATGTTTTTCTCTTGATTGATCAATATTAGGCATGATCTATTTACCTCCTTTTATGGTAACACACTACCACTCTCACCTTCTTAACACAGTTATATCACAATACGGAGTTAAATCAGTAGTCAGTACAGATATGATTATGACTATGTAAATATTTTCACTTTCCTACCAACCTGAGTATTATGATTACATTTCCTTTCTGGTACCATTTGTGTTTAGCTAATCATTACTTCATTTTTTTTCATTTATTCTATATCAATTTCCTGGGTTTTTTCTAAGTTCTTCAGCAGAGTTCTAAAAATACTTGTTAATGGGGGCACCTAGGTGGCTCAGTCAGTTGAACATCTGACTCTGGATTTTGGCTCACATCATGGTCCAGGGGCTCACATCATGGCTCACATCCATGATCCCCAGGGTCGTGGGATCAAGTCCTGTATTGAGCCTCAGGTCAAGCCCTACACTGAGCCCAATGACGAGCCCTACGTTGGGTTCTGCACTAAGCATGGAGCCTGCTTAAGATTCTCTCACTCTCTCCCTCTGTCCCTCTCCCCCTACCTTGGGTGTGCTCTGTCTCTCTAAAATTAAAAAATAATAATAAAAAAAATGCTTGTTAATAATTTCCCCCAAATGCACATCAAGTTGATTATCTATTTTTTTTCTTTTTTTCCTAGAGATTCCCTCTCCCTAGACATCTATCCTTTGGCTTGTGTGAACTGATTGCTCTTTGGACCTGGGGCATAAATGTTATTCTAGGACGTTTTTGTATCACTGACCATTTTTGCCATCTTGCATCTTGAATCTCAAATATCTTCATCTCTTGGTTTAATCCTTTCTTTTGCTAAAACACGTTCTCCAAAACTTCTGTAATAAAGCACACATAAGATTTTTTTTCAGTCTTCACATGTCTGAAAATATCTTTATTCTACCCTCATACTTTATTGCTATTTTGACTGAATATAAAATTAGAAAATCATAGGTTGAAATCCCCTCAGCATTTCCAGTATTTGAGCAGAAAAAGTATTTTCACTGACTTTTTTTTTTTTTTTTTTTTTTTTTTTTTTGGAGAAAAAGTGTGACAAGTACTCCATTCTCCCTTGGTATTTTGAGGATATCATTCCCTGATGTCCTAATATCCAGGATTGCTGTTAAGAAAGGTAATGTCATTTTGAATCATTCTCTTTTATGACTTTTTTTTCTCTCTGAACAGGTTTAGGATTCTGTCTTTTCTTCCTAATACTCTAAAATTTCAATTCAGCAAATATACGTGAGTAACTAAGTAGAAAGCATTTCTAGGCTCCATGCATATAATATTCCTGAGACTCTCTGGTGTCTCAGAGGAGCCTATAACCTAATAGTATCTACTGCTCCTCCTGTAATTATGTTCACTTCATACATGTCCACATTCCTTGCCCTGGATGGGACTATCATCCAGGGAAGTAGGCAGGCACAACTTGCTTTTCTGAGCAAGTTTTCACCTATAAAAAATTGATAAGAATAAAATATTTCCTCAACATTAAAAGAGAGTTCTCTTCATTAAAAAGCCAAGTAAAGTAATGTTGAACCATCTTCCCTGAATGGGAGTAGGAAAACACTTTTTTTTTCAAAGATGCTGGGTACATAAGTCGTATTGTTTTATTCACTTGTTAATTTAATAAGTATTTGTTGAAAGGACTATTAAGGGCCAGGCATTATTCAAGACTTTGGGTATACACCAATGAACAAGACAAGCAAAGTCCTTCTGACCATGAAACTTATATCAATCAAGGTATAGAGAGAGACATAAAAATACAGAAATAAATACGTTCAATAATTCCACAAATATTTATTGAGCACCTACTATTTACCAGATATGTTCTAAGCCCTGAGGACATAGCAGTGAACAAAATAAACAAAAGAATCTACTCCCATGGAATCAATATTCTAGTGAATAAGGTAAACCAGATATTATAAATATTCAGAGAAGATAAAAGAGGCTGTTATGATGGAATAAGAGTGGACAACACTTACATCAAGTGGTGAGGGAAGAAATTCTGTGAGATGATATTTGGGCTAAAACTCAAAGCAGAATAAAGACCAGGTCATGGGCAGAAAGCATTCGAGGCACAGGGAAAGCAAATACAAAAGCCTTGAAATGAGGGAAAGCCCGGTGTATTCCAGGAACAAGAATAAGAAGGGAGAAACCAAAGTGCAGTGAAGGAGCCAAGTGAATTAGGTAGTTCCTGGAGGTGACTTGTAGAGCCTTACAAAAACCACAGTGAGTTGGATTTGGGATTTATACCAAGTGTAATGAGAAGCTGCTCGAGAATTATAAACAGGTCAATGACATGGTATGATTCACTTTTTTTTAAACGTTATTTGGTCCAGTGTGCAAAGTAGATAAGGAGAGAAGAGTGGAGGAAAAGCAAAAAACAAAGAAACAAGAACATTTAGTAGACTGTTGAAATAATCCATGCAAAAATGATGGTGGCTTAGACTAGAACGGGAACAATGGCAATGAAGAGAAATATTCAAATACGAGATATAGTTGACAGTGAAATTAACAGGATTTGCTCAGGGATTAAATGAGGGGCAGGGCAGAGGAAAAGGAACAGAACCAAGAATGACTTCTTGCTATGTGGCCTAAGCAATTGAGTACATCTCAGTATGAGTTCTTGATGTAGAAAAGACTGGGATACTGAAGAGAAATCAAGATTTGTGTTTCATTTTATTTTTATTTTTTTGAAAGAGAAAGAGAGGGAGTGTGTGCAGGAGAGAGCAGAGGGAGAAGGAGAGAGACAGAGAGAGAGACAGAGAGAGAGAGAGAGAGAGAGAGAGAGAGAATCTTAAGCAGGCTCCATGCCCAGCTCAGAGCCCAACTCAGGCTCCATCTTATAACTTGTGAAATCATGACCTGAGGTGAAATCAAGAGTCAGACGCTCCAGCAACAGAGCCACCCAGGTGTCCCAAGATTTGTGTTCTAGCAATGGTAGGTTTATGATGCCCATTAGAAACCCAAGTAAAGATGTCCCAAAGAAATTAGATAAATTATTTTTGAGCTTAATAGAGAGGTCAGGGATCGAGATAAAGCCTCAGGTGTCATTGACGTGTGGGTGGTATTTAAGGCCAGTTGAGATAGATTTGCTAGGGAGAAAATATAGTGAAGGGATAAGAGTTTGGGTCGGGCTGGAGCACTCCAGAAGAAGGTGAGCAGAGAAGAGAGAGAGAGAGCAGCACAGGGACCTAGAAGGAGTGGCCATAAGGTAGGGGAAGGCCAGGAGAGTCAGGAGAGGGGAATGTCTAACTGTGAGAGGGTACTGGTCTGCCAAGAGGTTGAGTAAGACAAGAATGGAGAGTTGACAACTGGCTGCAAGGAGATTCTAGTGCATTTGACAAGAACAGTTTCAGTGAGTGGTGGGAATGGGAGATGAATTGAAATTGGTTGAGGAGCTAATGGGAAGCAAAGAAATAGAAGCAGGAAAAATAATTCATTTGAGAAGCTTTGTTCAGAAGGAAGCAGAGAAATGGAATACTAACTGAACAAGAACCAGAGGTGAGAGAGCAGTTTGTTATTCTGTTGGTTTGTTGGTTGGTTGGTTGGTTGATTTTAAAAATAGGCAACAACAGAGTATGCGTTCAGAAGACAAAGCTATCTGAAGGTGCTACTTCATTGCTACGAGTGATAGAAACTCATCTCGAATTTATAAAACTGTAGATATTCAGGATTATATCACTAAATAAATACAAGTGATTCACTTGCAGAAAAGTGATCTCTGGGGATTGCCTAACATTCTTACTTCCAATTTAAATGTATTTTCCTGCATCAGCCCTGAGGTTTGAGCAACTCAGGTTTAAGACCTTTGAGTTGAATTAGCATATGGCCTGGTTACACTCCTTATTAAGGCAGTACCTGAATCTCTAGTTGGGTAACAAATGTCTGAAAAACTAAATGATGACTGCGGAAACACCAATATCGTGTCAGCCAAAGTGAAGCTCTGAGGGGAAAGGAGAATTTTTAATCATTTCCCCAAAATCTCATGACATTCCTCTCTTTGTCTAACTAAATTCAAGATAGCACTTCAGAACTAAATTTAGCCTCTTTGTAATCACTGCAGTTGGAAGGAAAGATCTGTAAAACAATCATGACCTAAGCAATGACAGCTACCTCAGCATCTGTCACACAGGTGACACAAAAACCCCAGATCCCCAAGACTCTACCAGCAGTACTTTTCCATGGCACCACTCTGGAGGGCACCCTTCTTACTTTATTCTATGTGACAGTACCTTCTAGAATTTTACAATACAAAGGCCAAGTCAGCCAGACACTGTTTACCCTAAGAACATAGCCCACAAGCCCCAAGAAGATCCTGAAAATCTATAGCATGGGTGTGTACCCACAAATTTCAGCTTGTGTTTTCCTTTCCACTGATTCCTATCCAGGTTTGGAATAGATTCCTGTTAAATTGGATGCTTTTTTTCTTTTTTTTAGTATTCTTTCAAAACAGAAGTTTTGAAAGAGCATCCAACACTTAGTTTCAGCTTAGGTCAGGATCTCACAGTTTCGTGACTTAGTGTAGCTTGGGATTCTCTCTCTCCCTCTCTCTCTGTCCCTCTCCTGCTCATGCTGTCTCTGTCTCACTCAAAATAAATAAATAAATAAATAAATAAATAAATAAATAAATAAATAAATAAAACAAATTTGTGGTGACTTGAAGCATGTTTGCACACCTGTGTATGTGAGACTCGATGATATTTTATGACAATCAAATTCCCATTTTATTCTGATTTACACAAAAATAGGTTTGGATCAGGAAATAAGTTTTATGAATGAAGTATCTTTATTTTGTCCCTCTCCTAGAAGTCACAATGTGCTCTCATGTAGAAAGATCAGGATATCAGAAGATGTAAAAATTCACTTATGTAAGATGGTCTTATTATAAAGTTTAGGAACATCACTGCTTGGAAGCTACAGAAAGGACAGGATGACCCTTAAATTTGTCTGTTAGTCACGAGTCAGAGACTTCATACATTACATACACCCCAACACCAAAGTCTGTGATATGGAGGGAAATTCTAGACAATCCCTAACAACCTCTCCCAGCCTGAGAGATCTACATTTGGCCTCAGGTGTGAAGCACCTAAAAATAAATCCTTTAAGGATGAGACCAAAGACTCTGGTGATCACCAGGACTTATAATAAAACTCAAAGTACAAATGAACAAGCAATGTTTTTCATTTAGGCAGCATTGTTGTGGAGTTTGTGAAAGCATATAGATAGCATAGTTACCTTCAAGGTAAAAGAAGAAGTTATTTGCTCGAGACAAGGAGAAGGAATGAACAAATGTTGAAACTCCATTTATTCAGACTATGCCTCCGATGAATGGGTCCTGTCAGGCAATAAATAAAAGCATCTTCTAAAGAGGCTTATGATATTGGAAAAAAGTCACAGGACATTATTCCATACAAGCATCCTGGAGATCATGGACATTTTCTGCTTTGGGGAAGGACAGTATGTATTTTCTTAGTCTTGTGGTCCTTTCTTTATGGCACTCTTATTAACCTAGCTGATCTGTTCCAGAAGGAGCATACGGATCTGTGAGGGAGAAAAGGGACAGACAGCCAAGGTCAGAAGGATCAGAAAAAAGACCCTCCCATCCAGCAATCCTAGAAACTACATGACTCCAGGTGTCCCTGATTCTCCCTTGGTTGCTCTGAACTGAGTCATGAGAGCACGAAACCTTTATATTTCAAGGGGCTGGAAGCGGGAAGAATTAGAAATTAAAGTCCATTGACAGCCACACAACTCCATCCATGGGCGCAAACTAGTCAATGGGAATAAGGTTAGATGTTCAGCTCTAAAGGTTTCTTATCCTGCCTCACATACCACTCAGAGAAGCCATATGGCTTCCAGGTGCAATATTACTTTTTTGCCTCTATGACCTGTTTTAGCTCTCTCTCATTCTGCCCTGGCACATTGATTAACATTAGTTGACTCTCCACTTCCTTTTCAAACTTGGCAGGTCTTCTTGAATTCTGAAACATTGCTCCCTTCTCCATTTAAAGAAAGATGCCAGACTCATCTTCTAAACCCCATTTCCAAGTCAAGGACAGATATTCATCAGTCATCCATCAGACATATGTTCATTTCATTTGTTTAAATCTCCCACTATTTCAACTACCAATAACATGTGTAAATCTCTTTAGTGAAGTCTTAAGGTAATGGATCTTACACAGATTTCTGCTGAGAAAGAGGGTTTTATAAGCAAGTTGTTCAGACAAAGGCACAAAACTGGCCCTGAGACCGTGCTCCATGGATGACAACTGGGGAAAAAACAAAAGAGGATCAACTTTAAACAAGCACGAAACCTTCAAAATAGGATCCCAGTAGGAGTGAGAGTATCAATGACAGCCTGGAGGAATCCATCAAAGACCTTTCACCACCCACCACCATACCCCAATCACTTTTTCTCTCTTCTTTTTTCTTTTGTCTTCCCTCTTTCTTTCTCTTCTATTTGTCCTTGAGACTCAACAGAGTTCTCCAAAAGCCTAACAATCTCTCCTAGCCTCAGACATGACTCCATTTCCAAAGTCTTATTATATAACGATATCAAGTCAATGCTAATTTCAAGTACCCATTTCCTGGTGAGGAGCCAATGTTGAAATTCCATGAGGTGTGAACGAACTTCTAGAACACCTTTTGTTTTATTGACAGTTGAAACAGTAGAAAGCAGAAGCAGTGAGATTTAGTCAATGATGTCTTGGTGAGTGGATAATTGAAGCTGAAGTTGAAGAACCAAAAATATTCCTAGACCCAGGCTACTGGAAAATACGAAACAGCTAGGACCTATGGTTTGGAGCCAAATAGGAGCAAACACTTTGCGAAAAGGGAAAAAAGACGGCAAGTGCCAAATGGCTTATATCAGATGCCTCCTGGACATAACTTCCTAGTGCATCACCTGCACCTTTCCTGTTGTCACTCTTGTGACAACCAAGTTTCTGCAGGCTTCTTCTGGCTGGATGCATGCGCAACATCTCAGTGCCTCACCTCAACTGGCCAGAGAGGTGTACCTCTTGTTTCCCGACTGGGGACTTCTCTGACATCAAGGTGTGGGATACCTTAGGAACCTGCTGGACACTCATCACACAACCAAGAAGGGCAGGAGAAATGAATACTCTTGGGACTACTTTTGAACAATGGGGAAAAAACCCACCAAATAAATGGTTTCACCTTCACACCAACCCCACCCTCCACAGAAGGCAAAGTCTGCAGCACATTCCATAAGGCTGTTCAGAAGGTCCCAGCAGGACCAAGCACTGGTGTAACAACGGCGGCCAGCTCCATCATGCACCACTGAAAGTGTGGTTTTTCCCCACTGTCCAGTTCTGCTTCCTTTATCCTTCACTCCTGCTCCTGGGGCGCACTTCCCAAATAGATGCCTTTCTCTCTAGTTCTGCTTTTAAGGAAACTAAGGCTAAGACACTGCTTTCTCTCCCACTGAAGAGACAGAACACAGAACAGGAAGACATGCAACCCCTTCCAATCTGCTCTCAGGAGTGCCTCTTCCTCTTCAAAAGCCATAGATGCTGGCCCATGCAGCTGTCTCAGTGACTACCAACAACATTCTCCTTGTTGTGATATGTGTTCCTAGCTTTACGGATGGGACACACCTACATCACTTTACTGAAGTCAAGTGCTGAAGTCAGAGGATCTGAGTGAAATTACACAGTGAGACAGAAGAGAGACCCAGGATACGCTGACACTAGCAGAGAGGAAAGGCAAAAATCTATTCTTGTATAAAATATTTTATCTGCCTGAGGATCCACTGGTCCTTCCCAAGAACCAAAAGATCTTTTCCATCTGATAAACCCACATGTAAAAATAAAGAGAAGACACAAACAAGGATAAAAGCTGCTTCGTTGGGTTGACAAGATCATTCACAAAGACAGACTTCTGGGTCTCAATTTTTCTAAGTATCCTCAGTGATTATTGCCGTGTGGAAGATTTGAGCGCAGAAAGATTCTCTGGTGTAAAGGTGCCAAAGCTAACAGTTCATTTGATTCCTTTACTCTGATTAGAAATCAATACCCTTTTGTGGCCAAATGAATGAAGTGGTGGAAACTGGTCCATCGAGAAACATGGCTTGGTCAGCTTTTCCTCTCTTGTATCTTGTCCTCTGTCACTAAATCAGGAGGTACTCATAGAGCACTTACCAGGCATCAGCATCAGGCTGGTGTGACAACTGCAAGGGAACTGTTAGAACCCTCTTCAGAGAAACTCAGTCTGGCCCAATGTGTCTTACCTCAAGCCTCATTTCCATGAATCAGGCTGTTCCTGAAATTGAACAACTCCAAGGTCCATGTGGCCAGATACCACATGTCTTGGTCATGACTGTGTGCCTAGTGCTTAGCACAGTACCTGGAGTGAGGAAGGTTCTCATTGATCTACCCAGTTTTGTCATCTGTTTTGATAATGAATGTTTCTTCATGGCAGGGGGATATTTTGTTCATTTTCACATCCACAGACTTATTAGCATATTACTTTGCCAAATGTAGAAACAGGGAAAAAAATGCGGAATTGCATTACTTTGCATTCATCTTTTTCATTGGAAGTTATTTGTTCCTTCTGATTTTCTTTCTATGCCTCCCTATTTTGCCTTTTCATTGACTCGTGGATTGTCTTTTTGGCTCACAGAGAATGTAAGTGAGCTCAGAGCCTTGTGTGTCTTGCTCACTGGTATTTCCCCTGCAACCAGCCCAGTAACTGATATCTAGAAGAAATCCAATAAGTGTTTTCAGGAATAAGTAAAGTGAACAGAATAGTTTCTAGGATTCTGTTGAAAAAAACTTCTTGGGGCGCCTGGGTGGCGCAGTCGGTTAAGCGTCCGACTTCAGCCAGGTCACGATCTCGCGGTCCGTGAGTTCGAGCCCTGTGTCAGGCTCTGGGCTGATGGCTCGGAGTCTGGAGCCTGTTTCCGATTCTGTGTCTCCCTCTCTCTCTGCCCCTCCCCCGTTCATGCTCTGTCTCTCTCTGTCCCAAAAATAAATAAAAACGTTGAAAAAAAAACTTCTTTGCAGCATTTAGTGGGCAAAATCCTGGACTCTTGATCCCAATGACCTTAGAGAAACCATATCACCACTTCCAGCTTCATTCATCACCTGGAAAACCAGGATAATAATAAAAACCTTACCTTTATCAAAAGATATTAGCTGAATAAGTTAGATGATGTATAAAGATTTATTTTTTTAAAACAATCATGAGAACTTTATTTAAAAGAAAAGAGAAGGGGGAAAAACCTAAATGTCTAAGGATAGAAGAATTGATTTAATTTTTGGCACATGTGTATAATGGATACAACACTAGAAATCATCTTATTTGGATTTCTGCTTCTAGCCAAGATGGAAGGACACAGACCAGATTTGCCCCTTCCATCTGAAACAACCAACAGAAAGCCCGAGACAAATTACATGAAGCAACAGTTTTTAAGACACTGTCTACCAGGCAATGAATGACAATGATCTCCGAGAGGTGAGAACAAATGAGGTAAGCCCTAATATTGCCCAAGATTATTGCCTTTAAGAGAGTTTCCAGATCAGGGCACAGGGAGGAGAAATTGAGGCAGAACCTAGTGGCTTCCCTGAGTTGAGGAGACAGAGCTGAGATTGGAGGAGCTACAGTTCATAAGACAGGATACCAGAGAAAAGAGAGGTGTGCAGAGAGAGGTCCCAGAAGGTGTGCAGAGAATCGCCTCAAGTATTCAGCAGAATGCTCATCAGGCATGTGGAAAATACCTGAGGCCAGAGAAAAAGCCATCCAAAAGCACTAGAGGGAACAATGCCTCTTCAAGTATATCTAGAATTTAGAAGGGAGCTTATTGTTTGACCATATACCTCTTAAGTCTATTTTTAAATAGATTTACTTAAAAATTTTTTTGATCTTTTTATTTATTTTTGAGACAGAGAGAAAGCACAATCTGGGGAGGGCAGAGAGAAAGGGGGGACAGGAACCAAAGCAGGCTCCACACTGACAGCAGAGAGCCCAATGCAGGGCTCAAACTCATGAGCTGTGAGATCATGACCTGAGCCAAAGTCAGATGCTTAGCCAACTGAGCCACCCAGGAACCTCCCTCTTAATTCTTTAGTTAGTAATTTCATACATTTCATTTTCTCTGGCTCTAGTCACTAGTAATTGTTGGCTATTTCAAACAAAAAAATCATTTATATAAATATTTAGAAAACAGCCTCATCGACTTGAGATAAAGAATAAAAACAAAAATAAATGATACCTATGGATGGCATTGGCAAAAATAGTTATTAGTAAACGCATTTGGGTTTTTTTTCTGATATCAATAATACACCTGCCTTTAAAAACTAGTTTTTATTTCTCATCCCTGAATTCATTTACCCATAATTCATGTCAAGTTAGGATAAATTCAAACTATACTGACACTTGTAATAATGTGGTTTTGTAGGATGTAGAGCCCTTAAATAGCTTCAAACCTCAGCTTTACTCAGCTTTTAATGATCAAGTTCATTATACTATCTATTGTAACATTACTAAATTATAAAGTACTTTCCATAATTTCTCTCATTCTCTCATGTTAAACTGAGAATTTCTAATTCTTTGGAATCTTTCTTTTATTCCTATAATCATCTTTATTGTTTTATCTCTTTGGGCATTCTTTTTTACTTTAATGAGCAACTACCATTGATGGCTTCCAAAAAGGACTCAGACATGATCCCCACATTGACAGTTCCATATGCTATGAATTCTGCCTTGTCGAGTCAGTTATTTTTGATAACTGGATTTTCCAGGGTCCCTTGCAGCTGGGGTGTGGACCTGAGCTTTTACTTGGGAAATGAGCCATGTGAAGAACAGTCTAGGCAGGGACATCCTTTTCTTAGTTGGGGACAGTAGAGGCTGCATGGTTCTGGGATTGGCAGGAATGATATCTTTTTGATTTGGCCAGGAGCACAGCTTCCTGGCTGGGCCAGTTTGGCTGCATGTTCTGTGGCCAGTGGCACTGAAGGCAGCTTCCTGATCTGGACATTTAGCATCACCATCAAGTGGTCCTGTGATTGGGACAGAGGCAGTGACCTTGTTATGGGACTATGTCCCAAATGACTCCAGTCATTGCTCCTAGAAGTCAGGGCCAGAGTATTTCCCCAGCTTGCTTGATGATTCTGTGAGTTATCTAATATCCCTCCCCAAATCCCTGTCTTCTTAGACAAGGTAAAGCCGATGACTCTCTCTTTCTCATCATCTATCACACAGATATCTCACAGTGTTCAATCTGTGGCTTTCATTCCAATATACTTCAAGCTGAGTATTAGAGCTGCTTAACCATCTCACTGGGGCACATTCAGTTCGTCTTAACAAGGAACAGTTCATAATGCTTTACAGTGATTTCTGGTTCCTTTGCCTGGCAGGACTGTGACTATGCAAAGGAACAAAGTCGATTTTGATGGCTGGTGCAGGAAATGTCATGGAATGAAAGCAGAATGGCCCTCTTAAGCTTGATTCTACAGACACCAACCTCCTGAATGCTAGAGAGAGCCTTCAATTGCCACAGACATGGGAATGAGATGAACTGAAAGCTTTCCAAAGCCTTCTCTTCTTGGAGTGTTTCTTCACAACCTCACTAAATATCTTCACTAGATTTCTTTTTGACCCCCAGAGTCAGTTAGGACCTTGGATACAAAGGACCTTTGAATTTCAAGTTTAATCAGGGAACAGTTTCCTCATTTAGTGGAAGTGGGGAGGCAACTCAAAGACTAAATTTAAAGCTTACATCATGCCTTTCTTACCAGCTCATATCAAATCAGTTTCCAGTCATTTAGCTAATCCTTACCCATTCTTATAATCTTGAATTAAATGTCACTTCCTCAATGAGTACTTTCCTGCCCCCAATCTCAATTTGTTCCCTTTGTTTTATTGTTTCAAAGAACCCTGTAAGTTCTACGAAAGAGTGAAACAGGTTTTACTTTATTGGCCTTATCACAATTCCTATATATTTCTGTGTGATTATCTCTATAATGAATAGTTCTCTTTCCTATCAGCCTCTAAGTTCCACTAAATGCCCTGTGTTCAGACTAGTGCCTGGCACAAAGGAATGTGATAGCTGATGAATGAATGAATCTGAGCCATCAGGCATCTCTCTTACTCTACACTGGACTGTTCTGTAAGTGGGGATGCTCTCAGTGACACATCCATTAACTCAAACTCTCAAATGCCCAAAGAGGATTGGAGACACATGATGCAGTGTTTCTGGGAGTGCAGCTGTAGTTCAATGAGTGAAGACAAAAAACAAAGGCTTTAAAGAGAATTCACATAAAAGCACAGTATAACCTTGGATTGCGAGTAACTTGTTCTACGAGTGTTCCGCAAGATGAGCACACATTTCTAATAAATTTTAACTTGATAAACAAGTGATGTCTTGTAACACAAGTCATATGTGATGCTGAATGTCACATGATCACAACTGAGCCATGGTTCTCTCTCTCTCTCTCTCTCTCTCTCTCTCTCTCTCTCTCTGGATTGTGGGTGATCGTCAATGCAATGTCATATTTCTGCAAAATCCTCAAAAGGAGGCAAAAACAAGTGTCATTGGATAGATTCCTTGTTAAAGATACACAAAAAGAAAGATTCCATTGAGTCAATAGATAGCAGTGATTCCATTAGTGATAGTGAAAGTCATCCTATACACTAACCCTCCTCTCTCTCGTCTCCCTCACAAGAGCCACAAAGGTTTTCAAAGGTAAATGCAAGTTAATTTGTATTTTCTTTTATATTTTGTGTTTTATTTATTATTTTGTATTATATTAAAGTATTGTAATCATTTTTATATGAATATTTTTGGGTTATGGAAAGAATCATCTGAATTTCCATTATTTCTTATGGGGAAATTCTGTTTGATATCCAAGTGCTTTGGATTACAAGCATGTTTCTGGAATGACTTATGCTCTCAAACCCAGGTTTAATGTAAATGTGAAAAACCACAGAGAATATGTTTATATGGAAAGTGGACACAGTATCAACATACTAATCATCTCCAAACTTGAACCAGGCTAAGGTAAGAGATCATAGTGGACCAGGCCCTAAAAGACAGTGGGAAACCTTGGATTACTTACAATGGGATTTGCTTACTGTTCCACTAAAGGATAGGAAGGAAGTTAGCTTTGCCTAAAGGTGGGACTTTGTTCCAGCTCCTGGGAAGTAACTTATAAATCCTTGGATTTTCCTGAATCATAGGACTACCTTCATTATGGATGGTGGACCTCTCGGATCACACCTGATAGTTTCTGCTAACAAGATGATTCAGCATGGGGCTGGCCACACCCTATAGTCTCAGGGTAGGGAGTTGACTGTGCCAAAAATAACAACCATATAGTTTGTGGTGGAGGCTTTGGGTTAATGATATCAATTAACCCTGAGACTGAGCTCAACCACGTGGGCAATCAATCATGCCTACATAATGAGGTCCAATAAAAATTTGGGACACCAAGGTCAAGTGAGTTTCCTGAGTTGGCAATATTCTGTGAATATTTGTCACATAGTGATGTTGAGAGGGTAGCCCATCTCTGAGAACAATGGAAACTTCCGAGTATGGAAATCTCCCAGACTTTCCTATTCACCTTTTACTTTGGATGTTTCAATGTATTCTTTTTTTTTTTTTTTTTTGTAATATAAGTAACCATGAATATGATAGGTTTCAAAGAGTTCTGTCAGTCTTTCTAGAGAATGATGGAACCTAAGGTGGTTTTTGGAAACTCCTAAACCTGTAGCTGTCAAAAGTAAGAATAGTCTTGTGTACATGTTTTCCTTTAACTTTATAGTTGGTTCCTAACTCCATGCAATTGGGGTCACAAGTTCTGGGTAGACCTGTCAGTCCAGAGGTCTAAACCTCAACCTCACAGTGTGACCAAATCTTGGCGGCTTCATTTTGTATTGAGCAATCCCATGTGGATAAAATAAAGTGTCTGTGTTGATGCCTGAACAACTAATCAATTACATCAAGAAAGTGAAAAAAAGTTAAAAGTTGACAATATGGGCAAAGCAACTGAAAAGGGAAGTGAATGTCTACACGTGTCTTTTGGAATACATGTGTATATGAGATAATTACTTTTAAATGTTCTCAACACATGTGCTGGCAACATCTAATAATAATTAGTATTTGTTAAATGCTTACTATTCAAAGTGTCTGTTCTGAATGTTCTACATATGTTAACTAATTTAATTCTCAGAACAATCCCAGTTATCAGCCCAGTTTATAGAAAAATGAGGCCCAAGGAGACTAAACAATTCGTCTTAGGTTATGTATTCCCAGGATTTGAATCCAAACCATCTGACTCTTTAATTCTGCTCTTAATCAGTGCTCCATATGGCTTCTCAGAAAGTAATCACTTATATTTTCTTTGCTCTTATAGAAAGGTGTTAGTAAACTGGTTATCTTAATTCCCAATCTTAATCTTTGTGACAGAGTAAGATTTTTCTATGAGCAGATGTGTATTTTATTTCCGACAATCCCCTTGCACCCTGTGATCCTTCTCATGTTAGGCAGGAAGTCCTGACTTCTTGTACTGGAGGAGAGAAAGCATAATGAGCACAAAAGAAAAAGGAATAAGTAAATGCTTTGCTTTCAAACTTCAAAATAAAATTTGGAAACTTTCTCTAGAAACAGTACAATGAAATAAAGGAGTCTGAGTCTGGGTTATGTCTTTTGAGTTTAAAAGAAATCTATGCCTTAAAAAGATCCCTGAGAATGTAAGTTGATACAAAGAGCAATGAATGCAGCCCTAGATGTAATGCAGACTTTTGGTGTATGGGAATCCCTAGGGGTGATGAAGACAAAAACAAGGAAGTAAGACATTGGTGAAGATCCCTGTGTCCTACCTCCTTACCCGTCTCCCACCAATGGGGTAGAAAGGGCAATAATGAAGCCCCAAAGCAGTGTGTAGGAATCTGAGCGTAAAGGACTTACAACTAATTCCTGTCAGAAAGCCCTGGTGAAATATCCTTGCAAGTTTCCAGAGATGGCTGTGCTGTAGTGCCAATGGGCTCACAGAGCCCAAGATAGCCTGGTTCTGCCAGACTGAGGTTAGAGCAGGTGACTTTTCACATGTACACAAAAAGCATGGAAATTAACCAACAGAGCCTTAAGTGAATCTGGAGTGGCGTTAATTTTATGATAAGAAGGACACAGAACATGTGGATCAACAACCAGAAACCTTCAGGGACTCACACATCTGGACAGATAGAAACAGTAGTGCTGCAGACTAGACCCAGAACTTCATCCTAGCACATGCCAGTGGGGGCCAGGTGTCCCCAAGCGATGTCAGGAACATTTCAGCACTCTAGAACTTAGATGTCATTCCAAGAAGGTGGGGTGGGGGGATGACTTGAACTGGTGGGGAAAATCCTGCACAGATTTCAAAAATCATGATTTAATTATGAAAACCCTGTATTTGCTTAAAGTAAGTTTTCTGATACCAGGCAAATGGTTGCCGGAACTAGACACTCAGGTGTTAGAGAAGATAAAGCGGTCCTGGTTTGTATCTCTGAGTCAATTGCAAATGGTTTACCCACTACATCTCTATTTATCAGATCAGCCATATTCAATAGCTTTTCTGCTCCTACACAAATGACAAATGGATGGCTTTCAAGTGTATTACACCCCCCCTGCCCCCCCCCGGGGCTTATCAAAGCTTATGTGCTCTTTCTAAGACCAGAGAAATGAAAACACTACGACTGAAAACCACTCACCTGGATACTTACTAAGAGAAATAGTTTGGGTTGGTATGGAATTTGGTATAACCCTCAAATATGGGAATCTGTTACGAGAGGCACCGGAGGAATACATATTCTCTGTTAGGGGACCCTGCTGACAGTGAAAAGAATGGAGGTGGTGACTGGCAGACAGCAGTTTCAAAAAGGCACAGAAACAAACAAGGAGAAACAGTAAACACATAAGATAATTCATTCGGACACTTTTATATGCAGCTTGGCTAGGATTTAAAATAACATTCCCAAGTTAAACTGAAACCATTACTATGTAAATACCACAACTAAGCCAAATGAAAGAGTAAATACCAGCCTTGCAAATGGGTCTCCCTTAAGGGCACTCGAGGCTAGGATCGCAAGCTGCTTTCTAAAGAAATGTCCTCCTCTCTATCAATCTTCTCTGTTTTGACAGCAAACCCATTGACCGGGCATATGTTTTAGAATTTCTGAACAATTGACTTTCAAGGCCTAGCAAACACTCATTCTCCACCTTCTTAGAAACCTCATAGGAGCCACCGTTGCCAATTAAAAACATCATAAATCTAACCCCAAAACTGCATCACTCCAAAAAGAGAATGGACGCCCCCACTCCCCACGTTGTTGGCACACATCTGTGTCGGTCCTTTTGTTGAATTGGCCATGCCAGCAGAAGATCATCAATCAGCCGGTGTCACCAAGCACAAGTACAGAATGGCTTAATAGGAAAGTGGAGTCTTTTTTTATTCCCTCTTGTCACCTACTAAAATGTAAGTTCCTTGTTGATCTCATCACACTGAGTTATGTTTTAGTGAAGTGTTGAAAAGACCCAGCCTGCACATATTCTGGAAGTTTTGAAATAATGTCTCAGTGAACAGATGTATACTTTCTCCCAGCAGCTCTTTGTGGAAATGAATTTTTATGAGCCCCAAACATCCTTGATTCGACCCCGAATAAAAGTTATGTTAAAATGAAATGAAAATAAAATGAAAAACTTCTTAGAAAAAGAGAGAAATTTGACCGAAATGTCAAGAAGTTATTGACACAAGGACATTTAAGACTGAAAAACACTGGGTTAACAATAAGCCTTTTTTTTTTTTAGTGCAACAAATTTATGGTATAAGGAGAGAGATAAAGAGCACAGGCTCCAGGTACAGACAGTCTGCATTCAGATCTTTCATATTTCAGTCCTGTGACCTTGAACAAATCATTCCACTTCTCTGTGCTTCGGTGTTTTTGAAAAATTAGGAGAGTAAATAATAGATACCTCATAGGGTTGCTAGAGCTTGACACATAAGTGTTTGGTCAATGCTAATTATTATTTGCATATAGGTAAATAAAACAGCAGTTAATGATTAGTTATATGCCAGCGACTATAAAATGTAAGCTAAATCCATGCTTTGTATTTTATATTGATAACAAAGTTTTTTACTTATCTGTTCAGCAAAAAAAGCAAAGAGCTTTCCCATAATATTGAAAATATTATCCTAATGGCTCCAAGAACCATTAAGTAGGAATGTGTGTTACAGAAACCTCACTTGTTCTGTGAGAAAACACTGATTATTGTAATAGTAAACTATGTTTGCCGTGAGAGGCTGTTCTGACTCACTGACCTGTGATTAATAAAAGGCTAGACATGGCATTGCTGATGTAGGTCTAATTCATTCAATCAATATAGAAGGACTGAGCAGATTCGCCTAAATTTTGTAACACAGCTGAAGGCATTTCTCCTTGTAAAAATAAATTAAAAAAAAAATAAAATGATTCTAACAGATTTACTTTAAATCACAATGCAATTTCTCTGTTTGAGATGACAACAATAACTTCTGTCTGACAGCATTCAACTTGCTTTCAGATTTATTCAGTGTTTTTCTAAACTTCAAAAGCACTTGAAAATCCATAAGGGAGAGAAAAAATATCTTTTTTCATTTTCAATAGTTACATTAAGGATACTTTGCAAAAGTCCGATTTATCGTGTCTTCAACAGGGAACTCTGACAAGTACTAAGAGTATGATAGTGATGAGGCATAAAAATCAATGCTGTTCCCTTCCTGTCTTTCGCTGTGTGGAACAATGCAATGTGTCCTTTCCCTAAACTCTCTGACTCCACCAGGGTGAGGAGATGTGGAGGATGTGGCTGAGGACTAAAGGATCAGGAGCTCCTCAGCCCTGGGGGCAGTTTGGCTGGTTTCCTGTGGCCTGGAATCCAGGTCGGAAGGGCAAAAAGGAAGGAGGAAAAAGAGGAAGCGCCAATATTGATTACCAGGCCTTTTTCCCACTGGGAATAGGTGATTAGCAGACATCCAGATGTGCTCCTTCTTCCTCACACTCACTTTTGGCTTGGCTCTTAACTCCTACCCAACCCTCATGAAACCCTGATAATGTCCAGAAGAGGCCACCCAGGCTGAGTGAGTCACCAGATACCACAAAACAGCCTCCAGAGAAGACCCATCGTCCCCCAACAGGAAACCTGCTTCTCCTACCAGGCCTGGGAACTAAAAATGGGTACACAGGCATCTGGGTGGCTCAGTCGGTTAAGCCTCCGACTCTTGGTTTCGGCTCACGTCACGATCTCACGGTTCGCGAGTTAGAGCCCCGCATCGGGCTCTGTGCTGACAACTTGGAGCTTGCTTGGGATTCTCTCTCCCACTCTCTCTGCCCCTCCCCCACTCATGCTGTCTCTGTTTCTCTCAAAAATGAATAAGCTTCAAAAAAATAAATAAAATAAAAATAAAAATGGGCACAAAAGTGAGGACTATGAGATAGGTTCAGGTTACAGGCCAGAAACAGAGATCAAGCTTGATGTTTAAATATCTGAATTCCTTGGGGCGCCTGGGTGGCGCAGTCGGTTAAGCGTCCGACATCAGCCAGGTCACGATCTCGCGGTCCGTGAGTTCGAGCCCCGCGTCGGGCTCTGGGCTGATGGCTCAGAGCCTGGAGCCTGTTTCCATTCTGTGTCTCCCTCTCTCTCTGGCCCTCGCCCGTTCATGCTCTGTCTCTCTCTGTCCCCAAAAATAAATAAACGTTGAAAAAATAAATAAATAAATATATATATATATATATATATATATATATATATATATATATCTGAATTCCTGAAACTTACCCAGCCATCGATCACACTTTTAATCTGGTGTCAATCCTCACTGAGAGAGGTTCTGTTCCAAGTCCCATTCATTGCTGGGCAGATCTCCACCTTTTTAAACATGGAGACCTTTTTAAATCCAAAAATTTTGCAAATAGTAATAGATTTTCAATATTCACTGATTGAAAAATAGGATTATGAATATAGTAATATTTTTAATAATATGGGGGTTTTTTTACTAATCACAATACATCCATGTGTTTTTTAATGCCAATTTTTTGCTTTTTAATTTTTTTTTTAATTTTTTATTTGACATAGAGTAGAAGCAGGGGAGAGGAGCCAAGGGAGGGAGAGAGAGAGAAAATCTTAAGCAGGTTCCACTCTCAGCCCAACTCGGAGGGCTGACTCCTATGACTCTGGGATCATGACCTGTGCCGAAATCAAGAGTCTGACACTTCATTGACTGAGCCACCCAGGCGCCCCATCCATGTGTATTTTTAACCCAAGAGGACAAATATATATAAAACAAACTTATTACAGGGTCTGACACAGTGAAAGCACTCAATAAAGAGTAACTACTAATGACAGCTGTTGTCGAAGTTTATTGCACAGGTGGAATCTCAGAGTCCTTACAGTTCCTCAGTAACATATGAGTTATATACTAGTCTCCAAATTTTCTGGAGCAGTAACTCTGTCTGATTCATACTTCAACACCAGCAGCACTGAGCACCGTATCTTGCTTATAGACAATTCTTGATAAATTAATTGAATTTAATCTCCTTCCCTCAAATGTCATGAAGTATCTTGGCTTTTCTCTTTGGCATTTTTAAACTTCTCCTAGGTTTCTGCTTCCTAAAGAAGGAGGAGGAGGAGGAAGTGGAAGGGGAGGAGGAAGAGGAAGAGGAGGAGGAAGAAGACCAAGAAGGAGGAAACAGCTCCTAATGTTATTCATAAAAACAAAAGGAAAGTCTTCTTGGAGAAAAAAAGATATGGCAGTGCCCTGCCAGTTTGTTCTCAGCATAAACTGAGCATAAATTTACTTGAAAAGCCAGGGTGCTAAGAAGGACTCAGCTTCTGGTTACCCTAAAAGTGGTAACAAACAAAATTGGTCTGATGGCCTCTTGAATAATCTGAGTTCCTGTCCTTTTGTAACAGATTGGTTTATGTCCTTAAAAAGGAAAAGTATTTATAAACAAATAAGAAAATTTAATACCTCAATGGAAAAGTGGACAAGTGCCATGAAAAGGAAATTCATAAAAGAAAAAAGAAGAATGGTTAATAAGCATTTGAAAATGAACTCAACCTCACCAATAATTAACAAAATACAAAATCAAATAACAAGGTGTGGCATATTTTTACCACAAGTTGATGGAGGTTTGGGGGTACAGATCCTTTCTAGAATATTGAGGGTGTGGTGAAACACACTGCCATACACTGCTGATTAACATGAAAACTAGTGCAAACTTCTTAGATGCTAGTATTTACTAAAACCCTCAAGAAGATTCATATTAATAACATGAATACTCATCAGTAGTAGACTGGCTTGCTAAATAATGGAATATGCCTGTGTGGTAGTTTGCAAAAATGGGCACAGTTGCACGTGCCTCCCTGAATCCATGCCCTTTGCAACTTGGTGGCTCCTCCATGAAGAGGTCGACTCCTTTTCCCCACCCCTTGAATCTAAACTGGACTTATGAGTTGCTTTGGCCAACAGAGTATGGCAGAAGTGACAGTGGGCAAGTTCTGAGCCAACATCTCATGAGACCTTGCCTGCGTGAGACTTTCCTGCCTGCTTTCTTGAGACCTCTGCTTTTACTCTGTGAATAAGCCCAGGCTAACCTCCTAGAGGATGAGAGACCATGTGGACCATCGCCACATCAGCCCAGTCCCAGCTTAGGCCCTGGACGGGTGAGAGAGCCCAGCCAAGATCAGCAAGGTTGACCGGCAGCTGATCACAGTGGACTTCAGATCCTGAGGGAGTCTAACTAAGACTAGAAGAAATACCCAGTTGAGCCTCACTTAAATTGCTGCCCCAGAACTAGCAACTAATCTAGAATATCATGATTATTATGTAGCCATCAGAAAGAATATATTATTACCATATACATTGGCTTTGAAGGATGTTTATGATATATTTATTGGAGAAGCAAAGCTAAAAAATATTGCTTATGGTAAGATTCAATTTTCTGCAAGAGCAAAACAAAATAAAACCTATAAACATAAAAGCCTATATAGTGAGACATGTGTAGACATGAACCACTGGTTGCCTTAAGAGGAAGGGCTTGGCAGAAGAGAAGGAGCATGGGGCGGGAGAGGAAGCAGAGGAGCAGAAGAGGTTGACTTCTTCACCCATCTCAGTCTTATATGATGGTAACAGCCAGCACGAATCATTTTTGCAATTTAGGGATTTAGATTTTTTTTTTAATGTTTATTTTTGAGAGAGAGAGAGAGAGAGAGTGGGGGAGGAGCAGAGAGAGAGGGAGACACAGAATCCGAAGCAGGCTCCAGGCTCTAAGCTGTCAGCATGGAACCCGACGCGGGGCTGGAACTCACGGACCACTAGATCATGACCTGAGCCGAAGTCGGACGCTTAACTGAGTGAACCCCCCCAGGCACCCCTAGGGATTTGGATTTTTAGGAAAATTTATAATGGCCAATGCTGAAGTGAAGAGCTAAGCAGTGCTTTGGAAAACCTGAAGCCTTCTGATTGGAGACACAAAGGTCCAGTGGTGGAAAGAACATGTACTTTGGATTCTGAGCTTTGCTGCCAGGAAGAGAAAGAAAGAGAGGGAGAGAGAGTTAGTTTATGTGCTTGTCTCATTAATTCTACTCTTACAAATTTAATTCATAGGAATTAATCTAAATGTGCATAAATAATTATACAGAAGTATTTCATTGTGTACTTTTTATTATGTCAAAAATTGGAAAAATATAAATATCTACCAGTTGTAGAATGGTTAAATAAATCCTGGCAATTTCTCTTCAAAAGCGGCCATTAAAGCCATATTAATAATCTGAAAATACTCTAGCTGTTAAGAAAAAAATACAATAAATACAAACTGAATATACCACATTGTTACAATTCTGTAAATGCACATATATAAAGCTAATACACAAGTTAACAAAGCTTATCTCTGCACATTTGATTTAAAAGCTGCTTTTATTTTCTTCATATTTTTTCCTGTGCTTTCCCAATATATATAATGAATATGCATTCCTTTGAAGGCAGAATAAAAAAAAACATAAATATTTTTTAAAGAATCCTAGGAGAGGGAGAAGAGGGGTATAACAGACAAATAGGTGAGAAACCCCACATTTTGTTTTTACATCCAAGTGATAGCGAATCAAAAACTGCCAACTAAGAGACATTTTTCAGAGGGTATGAGACAACATCGATGATAGTATCGAATATTGACATATACTGACTGGAATGATCCATCAGGGAGAAATTGATAATGTTGAGGGAGAAGCTAATATTATAAAGTCCTTGAGTTGGCAAAAATGGAGGACAGGGTCCAGCGCACAGAGGCCTGAGCCTTAAGATAAGCATGGATGATTCACCCATTAAATGGATGGAAAGGCAGAGAACACGACTTCACGTGAGGCAGGGTTGGCAGACTTGGGGTGAGCAGGTGAAGGAGTTGTGCTCCATTTGCTTCTATTCTCTTAGTGAACCAAGAAGTGAGATTATTAGTTGAGTCTGAAGAGTGGAAAAGGAGGTGCGTGAGTGTCCAGGTGCTGCCTGGTTTTCCTCTTTCTCACCTCCATTTGCAGTGTAGCAGAAAATGCCACATTCAAGAAACATTTTCTAAGCACTCTTAATGGTTATATGCCGTTTTTTTTTTTCTTCAACGTTTTTTTTTGTTTGTTTGTTTGTTTGTTTTTTGGGACAGAGAGAGACAGAGCATGAACGGGGGAGGGTCAGAGAGAGAGGGAGACACAGAATCAGAAACAGGCTCCAGGCTCCGAGCCATCAGCCCAGAGCCCAACGCAGGCCTCGAACCCACGGACCGTGAGATTGTGACCTGGCTGAAGTCGGACACTTAACCGACTGCGCCACCCAGGTGCGCCAGTCGTTTTGTTTTTTTTTTTTAAGAAGAGAAGAAATGGGGTTGTAGAACAAGCTTTCCAACCATTTGTGGATGAAATAAAACACGTAAGAGATAATAAGGGAATAATTCAGTGAACAAGAAAATGGTTTTCAATCAAGAGACTCACTAAATAAAAATGATGCACCATTTACAATACCAGTGATAGTATCCTAAAGTAGTGGACATATTTCTATTGTCTATAGTTATCCTTCTGAAAGCCAGTGTGGAAGAATCTCTAAATGAGCTGAGAGAAGAGGGGTTTATGAGGGGCACCTGGGTGGCTCAGTCAGTTGAGTGTCTGACTGTTGATTTCGGTTCAGGTTATGATCTCATGGTTCATGGGTCTGGGCCCCATGTCGAGCTCTGTGCTGACAGTGCAGAGTTTGCTTGGGGTTCTCTCTCTCTCTCTCTCTCTCTCTCTCTCTCTCTCTCTCTCTCTCTCTCCTCCCCCTCCCTCTCTCTCTCTCCCTCTCTGCCCCTACCTGACCCATGCACATGCTCTCACTCTCTCTCTCTTTCTCAAAATAAGTAAATAAACATTAAAAAATAAGAGGGATTTATGTAGGTAAAGAATTAAAGTCAGAGTGGGTGCAAATTCAGAGCCAAGGTACAGGAAGTTAAATGAAGGATAATGGAGTGATGCCCGTATCTAGAAACAGAGAGTGGCCTAGGTCAGCCTGTGAGGAAAGAACCAGGTCACGCTTCAAGGGCTTCCTCTAGGAAGACCCCTGTTAGGAAGGGTTGGCAAAATCCATGCTTAGACAGCTCAACAGCACAGTTAAGTCCAGGAGCCCATAAATGACCCCTGACCCTTCTCACATTTATCTCCTCTGCCTGGGACCTTCTCTCTCTAACCAGCAGCCGCCCCTCCCTGCCTCCCACCAACCACACACACTTCATTGGCTCCTAACCATCCATCAGATCTTAACTTAGACAGCACTTTTCTGGGAAGCCTCTTCTGGTGGGGATCCTCTTATGAGGCTCTCTACCTACCATACCAGATCTATGCTGTGTGAGATCAGCGATCACATGTGTCTCTTATTTATAGTACCTCCAGCACTTAGTACAATATCTGCACATAGTGGAAACCCCAAAAGTACTTGTTGAGTCCGTGATGCTCAATTCCCAATAAGCCTGCAACACAATCAAGCCTTGGCCTGGAAAATGTGCACTTGCCATTTTACTTAATTTATTTTTTTAAATAATAGTGGGGGTTTTTTTGTTTATTTATTTATCTTGAGGGAGAGAGTGTGCAGCATGTGTGCCCACTCAAGTGAGTAGGGGAGGGACAGATAGACCGTGAGGGGTGGAGAGAGAGAACCCCAAGCAGGCTCCACAATGACAGTGAGGAGCCCAACTCAGGGCTCTAACTCATGAACCCATGAGATCATGACCTGAGCCAAACCAAGAGTCCAACGTTTAACCAACTGAGCTACCCAGGTGCCCAGCAGCTGTCATTTTAGAGACAGGCCTGAAGGTGTAAAGACAGAAGCAAGGAAACAAGATTAGCAGGCAAGGGTGTGACAGGAAGTGCTCTTAGCTGGTCCTTCTAGAAATCCCATTTCCTCTTCTGGGACTATAGTGCCAAATGCTCCAGGGACTCTGAATATGACTGGTCAGGATCCAAAGTGGAGGGGACACTGTCAAGAGTGGAAGGCCCACCTGGTTGCTCCAGTCTGGACTGTGATGCCAGTCATCTTCCTAGTCAGGGACAACCCCAAGCTGGGACTGTGTCACGTCTCAGGCTCTGAGCATGCCAGGAGGTTATATTTGCCAGTGGTTTGGGCCTCTATAATGAAGAATTAACTTTCCCAAAGAGAAATCTGGCCTTTATCATCAGCTACTGGGAGGTGATCTCAAGGCCCTGGAATGTCCTGCCTCACAGAAATATCTTTGTCCATCTGGGGGCTTTGGTCACCATCAGTTTCACAGTGTGATTTATGATGGGGGATTTGGAACAATGCCGTTTGAGTTTCCACCTCCAGAGGAACCAAAGACTAAAGGTATTATCCAGAACCTTCTGGAGGGGCTGCAAGTCTAAAGGTCAGCCACATAAGCAATATGTATGATCAAGCCTAATAAAAAATTCTGAATCTCTGAGCACTGAAGGCTCAAGTGGGCATCCCTGTGCATACTGTCACATATCATTGACGGGAGGAAATAACACAATCCAGGTCTTCACATGGGGAAGATGATCAGAAGTTTCATTTTTAGAACCTTCCCAGATGTCACCCTATGCGTCTCTCCCTTGGCTGATTCTGATTCTTTTTGTGTGTGTGCTTTAATGTTTATCTATTTTTGAGAGAGATAGATTACAAGCAGGGGAGGGGCAGAGAGAAAAGGGGACAGAAGATCTGAAGCAGGCTCTGTGCTGACAGCAGAGAGCCCGACCTGGGGGTCAAACTCATGAACCAGGAGATCCTGACCTGAGCCAAAGTCAGATGCTTAACCAACTGAGCCACCCAGATGCCCTGCTGATTCTGATTCTAATCTTTTGCTATAATAAAACTAATCGTAAGTATAGCACTTTTCTGAATTCCATGAGTCATCCCCTAGGACTCCCAAACCTGAGGGACTATGGGACTCTCCAAATTTGTAGCCAGCTGGTCAGAAATGAGGGTGGCCTGGAGTCCCCGAACTAGCAACTGGTGTCTGGGGCGAGGGCAGTCTTGCAGAGGCCTATGCCCTTACCCTGGGAAGCCTGCCCTACCACCAAGTAGTTGGTACGAGAATTCATTGCAGGGAAGCATGGGAAATTGAACCAAGGGTACCTGACACCTACCTGGAGTCCCTAGGGAGCCCATCAGGAGAGCCCTCTGCTCTCTTCTCTGACCCATGGGTCCCAGAAAGACTCCGGGGACCATCAACTCCAACAACAATGTCTGTGCAGTAGAGGAGCTGTGATTCTAGTCTGAAAGAACACTATCTGTGTTATTGATTAAAATTCGAGTGTTACAAACAGCTTCCTGGTAGGGGGAAGATTTTTCTTTTTCTTCTGTGTAATTAGAATGATTATTCGACAAATGGATGGTCTTCAACGAACTTTCAAAGCGAGGCTAAATTCATCAATCCCAGCAGCTCACAGTTCCAGCCAAGGACCCATATCACTGTGCTTCCAGAGAGGGCAGACAGCAGAGCAGTAGCCAAAAAAGCCCCAGGCTGCAGGAGCCTGGAGATCCCAACACACACACACACACACACACACACACACACACACACACTCGAAGACACTGGGAAAGAAGAATTGTGAGTGGTTTCCTCTGGGGTCTGGGGAGGAAACTGCTGATGATATTTGGAAAGCATTTTCACCCCTGGGCCCAGAAAATAGAGACGTTAATGATGTCTAGACCTCCTTCTTGGCGACATTCTCCTCCCTGAATCTAGTACCTGAGGTAATTGGGCAGCAGATGAAAATGGTATTCGCTCAAAACAAAGCAAATCTTTGTTTTAAAAAAAATGGCCTGGGGCGCCTGGGTGGCGCAGTCGGTTAAGCGACCGACATCAGCCAGGTCACGATCTCGCAGTCCGTGAGTTCGAGCCCCGCGTCAGGCTCTGGGCTGATGGCTCGGAGCCTGGAGCCTGTTTCCGATTCTGTGTCTCCCTCTCTCTCGGCCCCTCCCCCGTTCATGCGCTGTCTCTCTCTGTCCCAAAAATAAATTAAAAAAAAAAAAAAGTTGAAAAAAAAAAAATTTTTAAAAAAAAAAAATGGCCTGCTGTCTGAGCTTTGTCTCCCTGTGGAGCTCAGAAACAAAGCCAAGTCCTCTGGCCATACACACTGGCTACATGTCTCAAAAGGAATATTTCTGACTTCATGCCCGCCTCTCCCCCATCACACAGGAAGGAGAGTGGGCTCTGACAAGCAGTTAAGACAGCCGTTCCCACAGCTGGCTTTACTGCAGGCCTCCAGGCTCCTCACACACGCAAGCCCACGGAACCCTTAGGTTCTGCCCGCTTACTGTAAACCATTCTGCCCAGTGCAGCCAGACCAGTCTTCCAGACTGTCTCTCTCCTCCTCAGAACTGTCCCAGAATCCCTCCTGAGACTAGGCTTTCCCTGAAAACACTTTCCCGCTTCCACACTCAGCCCATTCCACTTGCCTCAAAGACTCTCTAGTCCCCATGTTTTAGTACAAAAAAAAAACCTAGCCCTGATGCACACCTATCTGAAGACAGTCTTCCCCATCCTTGCCAACTCTAAAACCTTAGAACAATCATGGTGCTTTAGACTGCATTTATTTGTGGATAGGTCGCAGGCACTGTGCTAGATGCCAAGGATACAAAGCTAGGGAAAAAATATACCCGACAATTGGTTCCTTATTGTCTAACGGGAAAGATAGGATAAACAGATACATAAACAAATATATATGCAAATTGGGATGAGTGTTATGAAAGCAATAAACAGGAGGCTGAGAGGAGATTGAAGGGTGCAATTTAAATAGGGTAATCAGGAAATGCCTTTCCCTCCTGGGGAAGCAGCGGGTAAGGGGGTGGAGAGAACTCAGAATTATTACACTAACGAACATTCTACCACTGGGAAACACAGAACAAGGAGAAAGGAGTTTCCACCCAACAGACGCCTATGAACACATCAGTCATGCAGTCCAGAAAAGGTGAGACTTGCTCCCGGAAGAGCTGACACTGCTCCATAGGGAAGGTAACTTGGATTTGCTCCAATCCACCACACCTCCAATGTCACTCTTCCTGAGATAAGACGGTGGGTGTTTGCACCATATCTGCCTAGGAAAATTGTATTCTCAGAAGAATAGAGCACAATTCATTGATTTCGTGACCACCAAGGTTCTCTTTATAATGGTACTCTAGAGAGCTGTGCTAACTGGCCAGAGCTCAGACTACATATGGGTGGATGTCTAGTTCACAATTGAAGCTTCACGACCAACCAGGTTCTAAATTTCTGTTCAGCTCAGCATCTCATTATTTTGTGCCTGGAGTTAGAACTCCAACATAAAGGATATCATCGCCACCTATAATTGCCACTTTTTTAGCAAAACCCACATGGACTTTGACAGTATAAATCTGAAAATTCCAGGGCATTTCCTTTAATTTTTCCAGGATGGCTGATAGAAGCGAATCTGAGGATAGCCACTAATGTAGTGTGACATGATACAACGTTAAGCAACCTTGTTTTTCTTACGCAACTTTTTTGGAAATCTGTGTGATTTCCACAGATTTACCACATCTAAACCAAAATAGCTCTATCATCGAATGCCCAATACAGGTTTATCTACAGTACAACTGAGCTGCAATGTGGACACAGGGCTAAGGGAACCCTTTAGCTACTCTTTCAAAATACATTTATTGAACGTCTACCATGTGACAAACACTACGGTCGGTCAGCTCCAGTGTTACAAACTTGAGTAAGACATAGTCCCTGACCTCAGGGTAGTCACAATCTTCTTAATGTTTACTTATTTTTGAGAGAGAGAGTAAGAGAGAGCAAGTGGGGGAGAAGCAGAGAGAGGGAGACACAGAACCCAAAGCAGGCTCCAGGCTCTGAGCTGTCAGCACAGGGCCCGACATGGGGCTCCAACCCAGGAACCAGGAGATCATGACCTGAGCTGAAGTTGGACACTTAACCGACTCAGCCACCCAGGCACCCTGGTAGTCACAGTCTTCTTGACATGCCAAGCACAAAAATAAAATATAATAAAATGTGTGTGAGAGAAACCATGGGTGAGCTTTATAAAAGCACCATAAAGGGGGCTGCCTTGTTCATTTAGGGATTATTGGCCCTCCCCGGAGATAGTGGGTCTTGCAGTACATTATCACCATGGATGAGAAAAAATATCCTTCAAACAAAGAACATCATGAAGTTGAGGCTCAAAAATGCTGAGTGATCACTTAAGCCTCTTAAAATATCTTCAACTGCAACAAATACATGATACGTATCCCTCCTATCTCCTTATATTGAATAGCTCAGATTAGAAGTCAAGGCACGGTCACCAGCAAGCAGATGAGAGGAACTAAGGAAACACACAGTGATTCTTTCACTTCCATGTAGATAACAGATATTTCCTAAAGTAGATATGCCATACAAAACCTACCAGACTCAGTATCACAGTAGTCCCTAAGGCCAAAGAGACCAATCTGAGCCTGAGATCACCCGTCATCTGTGACCACAGGTTCAGATATACTCATCCTCAGAGGGTATGGAAACTGAACATCAAACCTGGGAAACTCTGTGCACATCAGTGATGTCTTCTCTTTTTATCAGGGAACTGATGTCCTTTTGGATTAGGACCTCTTCCTTATGATCTTATTTAACCTTAATTTCCTCTTTAAAAGCCGTGGCTCCAGATACAGTCATTGGAAGTTGCAGCTTCAATATATGAATTTGAGGGGACACATTTCTATCCATAATAGGTAGGGAGAGGGTCACTCTCTTCCAAAGACAGTCCTCCCTTAGGGCCATTCACAGAGAGAAAAACAAAGTCCCAGTCTCTTACTGAAAGTCCAGGGGCCCTGGAGTTACTACATCCAGTAAATGAGAGAGAAATAAACTTAAAAAAAAAATCCCTGAGGGGTTCCTGGGTGGCTCAGTCAGTTAAGCATCTGACTTCAGCTCAGGCATGATCTCGTGGTTCATGAGTTCAAGCCCCATGTTGGGCTCTGTGCTGACAGCTCAGAGCCTGGAGCCTGCTTTCAATTCTGTGTCTCCCTCTCTCTCTGCCCCTTCCCTGCTTGAGCTCTGTGTCTCTCTCATTCTCTCAAAAAATAAACATTAAAAAAATGTTTTTGAATCCCACAGTCTCATATCCAAAAGTGATAGAGATTTAATCACAGTTTTTCCAAGTCTTTCTCCTATTCTGTGTTAATACATTATTTCTGTTATGACACCATTATTTTCCAGAAAACAAAAATGAAACCTTCATGTCACCTCTGACTGCTCCCCCTCTCTTTCCTCCACATGGAATCGTAGATTTTTCATCTCTGTACAAGTACCGTCTTGACTATTCATATATCCATCAGTAACCTGGTTCAGCTCTTACTACTTTTCATGAAGATCACTATAGAAGCCACCTAACTATTCTTCATGCCTCTAGTTTAGGAGCTCCTGTTATGGAAAGCATGGGAGTTATGTTAAGACTGGGAGATCTATAACCCTTCTCTCCTCTATTTTGTACAACTTGTCTCATGCCTATAAGTGGGAATGGGTTCATAACTGTTATCAGTCATTCACAAAGGTCCCCCTCCAACAAACAGGTTAAAAATCAGAGCTCTCATCTCTCCTACTACACTTGCCTCTCTTTAAAAATCATTGCTTAATCTTGAGGCGCCTGGGTGGCTCAGTCAGTTAAACATCTGACTTCAGCTCAAGTCATGGTCTTGTGGTTTGTGGGTCCGAGCCCTGGGTCGGGCTCTGTGCTGACAGCTCAGAGCCTAGAGCCTGCTTTGGATTCTGTGTCTCTCTCTCTTTGCCCCTCCCCCACTCACACTCTGTCTCCCCCTGTCTCTTAAAAATAAACGTTAAAATTTTTTTAAATTATTAATCTTTGTGTTCACGTGACTCATCATATTCCTCCTATACTCAAACACCTCCCCATTACCAATCATACTTTAAAATGGTGACTGATCAAAAACTTAAAAATAAATAAAATAAAATAAAATAAAATAAAATAAAATAAAATGGTGGCTGGTGGGTAATCCCTGTTGTAGCTTTTTAAAAAAAGTACTTGAGAGGGGTTCCTGGGTGGCTCAGTTGGTTAAGCGTCTGACTCTTGATTTCAGCTCAGATCATGATCTCATAGTTTATGAATTTGAGCCCCACATCGGGCTCTGAGCTGACAGTGCAGAGTCTGCTTGGGATTCTCTCTCTCCCTCTCTCTCTGCCCCTCCCATGCTTGCTCTCACTCTCTCTCAAAAATAAGTAAACATTAAAAAAATTACCTAGGAAAAAACTTCTCAAAACCAATAGGTCAGCCATTAGGTCCCATTTTGGCTGGCATGGAACACGTATACAGTTATACATCTTTAAAATTTTTTTGGAATAAATGACACATGCATACTAGTACTCTATAGCTATGTAACAAATCATCACAAATTTAGTAGCTTAAAACAAAACACATTTATTATCTCACAATCCCATGGGTCAAGAGTTTGGGCCCAGCTTAGCTGGTAATCTGCTCAGGGTGTCACAAGGCTACAATCAAGTTGTCAGCTGGGCCACATATTTCATCTAAAAGCCTGACTATGAAAGAATCCACTGTCATGATCATTCAGGTTTCAGACACAATTCATTTCCTTGCAGCTACATGACTGAGGACCCAGCCTTTTTACCAACTGTCGCCTGGAGGTCTCCACTATTTCCTAAGGTTGCCCTGAATTCCAGGCGGTTTCCTGCACTTTCTTTGGGCTTCTTCAACATGGCTGCTTATGTCATCAAGCCAGCAAGAAGAATCTCTCATTTCAATCAGCTAAGACAGAATCTTTTCTAATGTAACATAATAACAGATGGACAGCCCATCACCTTTGAATATTGTATTGGTTAGAAGCAAGTCACAGGTCCCTCCAAAACTCAAAAGAAGGGATTATCCAAGGGCATGGACACCAGGCAGCAGGGATTTATCTTTCTACAACAGTCCACCATCTGACCCCCATGATTCATATCGCAAAGACCCCAAGAGTCTCATCTCATACAGCATCAACTCATAGACAAAATCACATCATCTAAATGATGTCCAAGTCCAAATGCAGCTCCTGGGTGTCATCTGTTAAGTACAGCTCCTGGGGCACAATTCCTCTCCATCTGTCAAGCTGTGAAACAAGCGACCACCCCCCACACATCCAGATTACAGTGTTAGATCAGACATGACCAGGAAGGCACAGGTTAATCACTATAGACATTTGGCTTCAAAAGAGGGGGAGATGAAAGGTAGAAAGGACTTGCTGAAATGCACCCAGGCAAAGCTTAAAATTTTATTCTGTGGTTCTCTGATTTGAAAAGATAAAGTTTAAATTAGTGCTGGTGTTGAAGCAGAACTCTCAAAATGCTAGTCTTGGCACTGAGGTCAAGCTCTTCATCAACTTTCAGTTGAAAGCTCAGTGATTTTGGCCCTTACTAATATTCCAGCCACCTAGAACTGAGTGAAAAGTAAGGTCTAAGGATTAGGAGGCCAATTGGGTAATCAGCCATCAACTTGTATATGAAAATGGGCACCTTCGTGGGCACATCACAAATATACACCAAAAATCTGTCACACTCAAACTCTAAGTCCCAGGGGGAGATTTGCTAAAATGGATTACCTCCCAGACTGGTAAACATACAGGTAAACCTACAGGTAAAATATCTCCTTTTCCCATCCGCCGACATCTTTTATTCACCCTGCTACTTACAACTAGTAATTCTGCTTCTGGGTATGTTTAGATTTATTTCAGAGCAGTTGCTTTCATTTCCATCTTATTGTTTTACTCAAGGTTAAACCTTAATGTGGTGATACTGGAATGTGTCCCCACCTCCCCAGTGGCCTAGGTGCTCAGGACTGAGCACTCTTTGTTACAACCCCTCAGTTTCTTCTAATGTGCCCCCAGCTCTGAGAAACACAGGCCTAGAATACTTTAAGGAGGCTGCTCCTCCGTCTGGCCTCCAGGGGGCAATCGTGCCACTAACACAACTCTCAGAACAATGAGAAGATGCTGACACTCTCTGGGGGTGGGTGAGAGGCCTGAACTCAGGACAAAAAAGGAATAAGGATGAAAATTAGAAGCCTGAATAATATTGAGGTAATGAGGCCGAATCTCTTTAAAATTATCCTAAAGTTTAGGAAAGTCTGTGAGCAACTCTTTCCTTCTCCTGCAAGCACAATTTTCCCAAAGCCTGTCTTCTACCCAATCCCAGGCTTGTAAACCTCTCCATTGGGAGAGGCTCCCCATTTCATTATCATGCCTTTGGGTAAGATGCACTTTATAACAATGGTTATAAAGATTCATCCTTTATGATTAACATAACAAACCCCTGTCAGAATAACTTGGTCAGGAGAACTTGTTACTTGAGTAGGTCACCCTAAGCTTTACGTGTACCCGTTGGTACTCATGTCATCTTTGACTCTTCTGGAATGACAATTTCAGCAGCCAGGATCTCAGAGTTTTCTGAAATAGTTCTCAGAAACAACCTGGATAAAGGCCACGGATCTTCTGTGGTTTGTATGTTAAGATACATCAGGGTAATGGCGAGTTGTGGGGTTGGGAGGGCCCAGGAACATGATTAGTTCAAGGAGCTCAGGAACTGTCAAAATAAACATTCAGCTGCCTACCTATCTGGTGAAGAATCCTAATGAACTCTGGGATAATGATCGTTTATGAACAAAGTTGTTTAATATACTTAAAAAATAAAACATTTTTACAAAGAAACTTGAGAAAAATTATACCAATTTTTAAAAATGCAATGGATATGAACAAATAATTTCCAAATTAAAAAAAAAGCACAAATATGAAAAGAATCCAACCTCATGATGAAAAAGTGCTGTATAAAACAAGGATATAATATTTTTTTCTCTACAAATTGTTAAATAATATTTTTAAATCATTAGATGCTGATGTCATGAAACAAAACTCTTAGAAAATACTATAGAAATGTCAAGTTGTACAATCATTGGAAGGGTAATTTGTTACTATGTATAAAGTTATTGCACTCAACAATTCTTATTCAGAAATTTATCCTTAAGAAATAATCAGAGGGGCGCCTGGGTGGCGCAGTCGGTTAAGCGACCGACTTCAGCCAGGTCACGATCTCGCGGTCCGTGAGTTCGAGCCCCGCGTCAGGCTCTGGGCTGATGGCTCAGAGCCTGGAGCCTGTTTCCGATTCTGTGTCTCCCTCTCTCTCTGCCCCTCCCCCGTTCATGCTCTGTCTCTCTCTGTCCCAAAAATAAATAAACGTTGAAAAAAAAAAATTAAAAAAAAAAAAAAAGAAATAATCAGAGATAGAGGCGCCTAGGTGGCTCAGTTGGTTAAGCGTCTGACTTCAGCTCAGGTCATGATCTCACCGTTTGTGGGTTCAAACCCTGCACTGGGCTCTATGCTGACAGCTCAGAGCCTGGAGCTTGGAGCCTGCTTCAGATTCTGTGTCTCCTTCTCCCTCTCTACTCCTCCCCCATTCATGCTCTGTCTCTCTCTGTCAAAATAAATAAACATTTTTTTAAAATTTTTAAAAAGAAAGAAAGAAAGAATCAGAAATAGTGGCACCTGGGTGGCTCAGTCCGTTAAGTGCCAGACTTTGGTTCAGGTCATGATCACTATGTGTGGGTTTGAGCCCCACTTTGGGCTCTGTGCTGAGAGCTCAGTGCCTGGCACCTGCTTCAGATCTGTGTCTCCTTCTCTTTCTGTCTTGTCTCTGCTTTCATTCTGTCTCAAAAATAAATAAATGTAAAAAAATTTTAAAGAAGAAATAATCAGAAATATTGACCACAAGAAAACAAATCTCAATAAGTATTCAAGAATCAATATCATATAGGTCATGTGTTTTTACTATAATGAATAAAGTTAGATATTATCTATAAAAAGTCAACTTTAAATAAAAAGAAATGCACTCCTAAGTAATTTACGAACAAGGGGCACCTGAGTGGCTCAGTTGCCTTAGTGTCCAAGTCTGGATTTCAACTCAGGTTATAATCTCAGGTCATGATTTCAGCTCAGCTTCATGAGTTCGAGCCCTGTGTCAGGCTCTGCACTGACAGCGAGGAGTCTGCTTGGGAGTCTCTCTCTCCCTTTCTCACTACCCCTCCCCAGCTTTCTCTCTCTCACTCAAAATAAATCAATAAACTTAAAAAAAATTATTTATGAACCAGAAAATAATTATAACAGAATTGCTAAAATATTTACAACAAAACTGTCATGAAAGTGTAAATTTTAAACTTGAGCAATGAACCTAAGCAGCACACAGAGAATTTTTTATAACTTGAAAATATATAAAAACTAAAAGACTGAAAGTAACGAGCTAAGCATTGAACCAGAAAGTTTTAAGAGAGAGTAAGAGTAAGCAAAAGTAGGAGGACAAAAATAGTCATAATCAGTGCTAAGATGAAGGCAATAAAGCCAAAGAAGCAAAGGAAAGAATCCATTTAAAATGGTTCTTTTGAAAGAATTAAAAAATGGGCAAATCTCTGATAGATTTATCAAAGAAATTAAGACGATAGAAAAACATGATATAAAGGAAAATTGTAACTATAGACACAGTAAAAATTTAAATAATTATAAGAACAAGCAAGGAATAAGTCCACACAAATTAATTTGAAAACTTGAACAAAATGTAAAACTTTCTAAAAATTATCATCTAGCAAAACTGAAAGAAAAATGAAAAGTTGAATTAAATGCACATTAAAGAAATTTAAATCTCTATACATACATATGTTTTCACAGGCAAGTTACATCAAACCCGAGACCAATAATTCCCATACCTGAGTACTGAGAAAAACAAAAATAGCAAGACTACTACTGAACACATTGTATGAGACCAAGAGAACCACAATGACATAAATAAACAAAGATGAATGTCAAAGGACAATTATAGATGAATGTTACTTATGAAAAGCCATGACTGCTCCTAAAAATATTATCAAACCAGCATTGGATGTTAAAAAGTAATACTAATACACCAAGATCATTTGGGATTCATCTCAGGACTATGAGGAAGTTTTAATATTAGTACAACATACCGCACATCAATGGTATTCACTATAAAATTCTCTCACTAAATGCAGAAAAGTGATTTGGTCAAGTCTAACATTATTTCTCATTAACATCTCTTCACAAACTAGGGATAAAAGGGAACTTCCTTAACCTGACCTAGGTAATCTTTGAATTTGTTTTCAAAGGGACATGTTAAAAGCATTCCCTTAAAAATTTGAAAAATACAAAGACTTCCAATATTATTTTTTCTATTCTATATTTCAGTAAATGTCTTAACAACTACAGTAAAATAATAAACACATCAGAACTGGAAGGAGAAAACATATCTATCATTAATCACAGCTGATTCCGTTTCTGGAAGAGGAAAAGTGTACAAGTGAGCCTAGAATGTGTTCTCCTCCCAGAAAACTAGGAAGCTATCATAGATTACAGAGGCCATGTCACAAAGGCTCAGGAGCCAGCCTGAAAAGATTTCTGCTGGTAAAGATGGGACAATTCCCACATCACTGAGACCATGAATCCAACCAACTAAAACACATCAAGTATGTTATAATCCATGAGTTCCGAAAAGAGTCCTCTTTGATTACTTTTGGGGATTTATCCTGGTTGCCTGGGATTTTCTTGGGACTATTTTGGTGTTTGTCCCGAGAAATGGCTCCATCTCAGGCAAGCAGGGATGGTTTGGTCACCCTAGAAGGGAATCAGCTCATTATCCTACAAACTGATAAATGAACGGAAAGTATCTTGCACTTAACCTCAAAGTTAATCAATTATTTGACAAGAAAACATTATCTTCATAGAAATACTTTAGTTAATAAATGAAGTAGAGGGGCACCTGGGTGGCTCAGTCAGTTAAGCACCCGATTTTGGCTCAGGTCATGATCTCAGGGTTCGTGGGTTTGACCCCTGTGTCAGGCTCTGTGCTGACAGTTCAGAGCCTGGAGCCTGCTTCAGATTCTGTGTCTCCCTCTCTCTCTGCCCTTCCCTGTTCATTCTCTGTCTCTCTCTGTCTCTTAAAAATAAGTAAACGTTAAAAAATAAGTAAAATAAATAAATGAAGTAGAAATGGTATAATCAGAATGTCATTGTTTTGCAAACCAACTTCTAATAAAACAATAGATCTAGTCATTGCTTATCAACTGTCACTAACAACACACATACACACACACACCCGAAAAGACAATCTGACATTACATGTCTCTGAGTAAAGTACACAACCACATGATGTCTGGGATTTGCTTTAATTGAACCAGAACTGGAAGAGGTATAGATGTTCAGGGTGATACTAGTGTAGATGAGCAAGATTGGCCAAGACTTGATAATTGTGCAACCTAGATAATGAATACGTGATCTTTTATTGCACTCTTCTCTCTGGTAGATGTTTGAATTTTCCGTAATTAAAAGCTTTGAAATAGCAAGGTTAACATAAATATAAATTTTCAGAAATGCAAAGACTTATATTTACAATGCCCACCGATTGTTATTTAAAATAGTCCAAAAAGTAAACAATACAATGTCAAACAATGATGTTGAAACAAATTGCACTTACACAGCAGAGTAGTGTGAAGCTGTAAAAATCACATTTTCACGTACAATTGAATGACATGGTGGCATATTCATACACATTATGTTCAACACAAAAAAGTTTTTTTAACTTGATCCCAACTCCACGAGAGTATGCATATTTGCATTAAAAATACTGAAAGAAATGCAACAAAATGTTAACAGCATTTACCCCTGGGTAATGAGATTATGATTGGATTTTATGTCTACTTCTCCCTTTTGGTTATGTCCACATTGGACAAATTTCATGATAAATCACACATGACATGTTATCAATCAATTAGACAAGAGAGGCCTGGAGGAAGAGAGGCAGGAAGCAGACACAGACAGCAGGAAGTGTGACTAAACTTACGTATGCAGGACCCGCTGCCAGCTTTATAGAAGCAAGACCACAGAGCCACCCAGCTCCAGGGACACTGCAAAGGGCCTGACAGGTGGCAGGCAGAACAAGGGCCATTTCACCAGCAGGAAGGGCCCCAACATGCAGTCTGGACTGCCTGCTCTCTTGTGCACAGTGGTGGCCTTCATCCTCTTCGGTAAGGAGCCCACCACCCCTGCAGCCGGGGCCCAAGGGAGGAGGTTTGGGCAAGAAGTTAGAAGATAACTTGACTGTGCCTTTCTCCACTTTGTTTTCTGGGTGAGAACTGGGCTGTTTGTGACAGCTTTCTTGGGAGCAATGTCAACAGCTAAGTTATTTTTTCTTCTTTTCTACAGGTTCCAGCAATACACAGAGTGTCACTCAAACTCCAGGTCCAGTGAATAAACAAGAGAAAGAATCTGTGAGCTTGCACTGTAGTTTCACACTCAGCTATACTTACTATGTGATGAGCTGGTTTCGACAGCTTTCCAATGGAAAAATGACTGAAATCATTAATCTTTATTCTACTAGCACAAACACCAAGAAAGGACGATATTCTGTATCTCATCAGAAAGGAAACAAAGCCCTAAGTCTCACCATCACAGGCTTGATGCCTACAGACTCAGGCGTCTATTTCTGTGCTGTTGGAGAAGCTCCACGGTGAGAGGAGTGATGGGGAGAGCCTTACAAAAACCCCCTGGGCTCAGCATGAAACAGCCACCTGCTCCAGGAGCTTAGGAGAAAACAACCCACAGAACAGGAAAAGGTAAACAGAAGGCGGGATGGGTGGCACTGGTGGGTCTAGAGAGGAAGTTGATGAATGTTCTAGCAACAATCTTTCCACATCTGGTATCAAAAGAAGAGATGTGGTTACAAAATCCCAGTCTCACAAGTATTTTCATCACAAAATCCCATAACCAATCAGGATATGCATCTGTCTCTTCTGCTACCCAACATCCATCCCTCCTTGTCTGGTGACCGCACCTGGATTTTCCCTGGATGACCAAGCCACGCATCCTCCTACCCCATGTTGAGGTTTAGATGGGCTGATCCCAGCCTTGGACTCCCTGACCAATTAACATAATTCATCTCTCTGACCACAATGATTGTTTCAAGAATGGGTACCTGCCCCAAGTCCACATCCCAAAACTTAATATCAAACTCTTGGGAATACGGCTGGGGATGGAAGAGGCTAGGATATAACCCTACAGCTGTTAGCCCTCTTCCCACCACAAAGGAAGAGCATGATCCTGAAGAGAGAGAATGAAACCGAGATCCCTTAACATTGTTTGAGGTCTGGACCCTGCAGTGATTAGAGAGCTACTTGGGATTTTTCACTTGTGCACCCCATTTGTCTTCACTTGTGTTCTTCCAGAAGATGATAAGGATTCAAGTACAAGTCGTTTAGTTGGGAGGTGATCCCAGGATGCAAAGCAAGGGCAGTGGGAACAATGACAAGGAAGGGAAGTCCGCCAGTGAAGGGCATGTGTGTTAATGCAATCCCTATCAAAATACCCCAGCATTTTTCACAGAGCTAGAACAATCAATTCTAAAATTTGTGTGGATCACAAAAGACCCCAAATAGCCAGGCGATCCTGAAAATAGAAAAGCAAAGTAGAGGCATCACTATTCTGGACTTCAAGGTATATTACAAAGCTATAGTCATCAGGACAGTATGGCACTGGCACAAAAACATAGATCAGTGGAACAGAATAAATAATCCAGAAATGAACCCACAACTATAGGGTCAACTCCTGTGACAAAGCAGGAAAGAATGTCCAATGAAAAAGATAGTCTCTTCAACAAATGGTGTTGGGAAGACTGATGCAACCTGCAGAACAAAATTGGACCACTTTCTGGACCACACACAAAATAAATTCAAAACGGATGTAAGACCTAAATGTGAGATAGGAAACCATCCAACAGGAGAATACAGGCAGAAACCTCTGTGACATCAGCTGTGGCAACCTCTTAGTGGACACATTGCCAGATCCAGAGCAACAAAATGAAACATGAACCTTCGAGACTTCATCAAGGTAAAAAGCTTCTGCACAGCACAGGAAACAATCAACAAAATCTATGAAATGGAAGAAGATATATGCAAATGACATACCTGGTAAAGGGTTAGTATCCAAAATCTACAAAGAACTTAATCAACTCAACACCCCAAAAAACAAATAATCCAGTTAAGAAATGAGCAGAAGACATGAATAGGCACTTTTCCAATGAGGACATCCAGATGGCTAACAGACACATGAAAAGAGGCTCAACATCACTCATCACCAGGGAAATACAAATCAAACCACAATGAGATACCACTTCACACCTGTCTGAATGGCTAAAATTAATAACACAAGAAACAACAGGTGTTGGCAAGGATGTGAGGGAAGGGGAGCCCTCTTGCACTTTTGGTGGGGATGCAAACTGGTGCAGCCACTCTGGAGAACAATATGGAGGTTCCTCAAAAGTTAAAACTAGAGCTACCCTATGATCCAGCAATTGATTACTAGGTAAATTTACCCAAAGGATACAAAAATACAGGTTTGAAGGGATACCTGGACACTGATGTTTATAGCAGCATTATCACAATAGTCAATCTATGGAAAGAGCCCAAATGTCCATCGACTGAAGAATGGGTAGAGATGGTAGACATATACAATTGAATATTACTCAGACATCAAAAAAAAAAAAGGAAAAAAAAAGAAATCTTGCCATTTGTGACGATGTGGATGGAGCTAGAATGTATTACGCTAAGTGAAAAAAGTCACTCAGAGAAAGACAAATACCATATTACCTCACTCATATGTGGAATTTAAGAAAGAAAACAGGTGAACATATAGGAAGGGGATAAAGGAAAAAAAGGAGAGAGGGGAACAAATCATAACAGACTCTAAATGATAGAGAACAACCTAAAGGGCTTTCTATCACTTGCAATCAAAAGAGACCTAACTAGAAACACTAAAATAGACAACATTGGGTGAAACAAATTAACCAAACAAAATAGTTCAATACTACTTTTTAAAACTCCTGGCTTGCTGCAGGGGAGACAGGTTACAACTCCTCAGACTGTCCAGATTAGATCAGTTGTTCAGCCCTTTCCTCCCACATCATCCAGGGTGGTAAGGGAGAGGGACAAATTTAACACTGTACCTGTTATTACACTGACCATTTAACTGTTCTCTCCCCTTTCAGACTCTTCTGCTCAGGGTCACCTTGCTTACTGCTGCCACATTAATCTCCCTACTGTGTCCCTCCAAAGAATCTTGCTTGCTTAAGACTTCTGGATTCCTTGTGAGACTGTCCTTTTCCCAAATCTCAAATCCTGCTCCTGCTAGTTGCTTCTCCAGAAATATGTTTCCTCCCCATTTCTACCTTTTGAACTCACTGTCTCTCAAAATCTAGGTCACACTTTGATGTTTCTGAGGATAGCCCAGAAGCAATGAGCATGCCTAGATCTCGTATCTTGGGTTCTAATACCAGTTTTCAATACTAGGAACCAGGGTTCCTTGGAGAAATGGCTGATTCTAGGGCTGGGACAGGGAATATGCCAGATGAATCTGAAGTATTTTGAAGTGTTAAAAGAGAAAGAAAGAGAGAAAGAAAGAAAGAAAGAAAGAAAGAAGGAAAGAAAGAAAGAAAGAAAAGAAGGAAGGAAGGAAGGAAGGAAGGAAGGAAGGAAGGAAGAAAAAGAAAGAAAGAAAGAAAGAAAGAAAGAAAGAAAGAAAGAAAGAAAGAAAGAAAGAAAAAAGAAAAGAACCACTACCACCTATGATGGGGCTATGTTAGGGGACATCAGAGTCAACTAAAAAAGCTCTCTGTGGCCAAAGCTGGAACAATTGAAGCAACAAAATAAAGTCATGTTGAGTAATAACCCAAAGTATAAAATAAATATCCATGAGTCACTGATATAAATAAATTATTGAATAAATAAGTGAGGCAGAACAGACAAACTTCCCATGCTTTAGAATTCTAAATAATTTATTTAGATACTCCACATTTCCAACTCCTCAAGTGTGGGCTGCACGTAGTGAGTTCCTTCCAAAAGGGACAGTATGGAAGGGGTGACAAAAGAGCAACAGTGGATTGGGGCACCTGGGTCACTCAATTCATTAAGCATCTGACTCTTGATTTTGGCTCAGGTCACAATCTCACAGCTTGTGAGACTGAGCTCTGGACTGTCAGTGTAGAGCCTCCTTAGGATTCTCTCTCTCCCTACCTTTCTGTACCTCCTCTGCTCACTATCTCTCTCTCTCTCTCTCAAAATTAATGAATAGATTGTTTTTTAATGAAAAAGAGCAACAGTGGAGAAACCTGTCAAATACCAGCCTAGCTTGCTGATCATGGTCAACATCACCAGAGATGTTGATAGCATGTCACCTTGATATGACATGAAGAGAAATGGCATGTTACCTCTGTGATCTTCCTCCCCAAAACCCATAACCCCAGTCTAATCATGAGGAAATCATCAGAAAAATCCTAATTGAGGGACATTCTGCAAAGCGTCTAACCAATGCTCCTAAAAATTGTTAAGATCATCAAAAATAAGAAAAATTAGGAGTGCCTGGGCACCTCAGTTGGTTTAGCATCCAACTCTTTTTTTTTTTATTTATATCCAAATTAGTTAGCAAATAGTGCAACAATGATTTCAGGAGTAGATTCCTTTGTGCCCCTTACCCATTTAGCCCACCCCCCCTCCCACAAACCCTCCAGAAACCCTCAGTTTGTTCTCCATATTTATGAGTCTCTTCTGTTTTGTCCCCCTCCCTGTTTTTATATTATTTTTGTTTCCCTTCCCTTATGCTCATCTGTTTTTTTCTCTTAAAGTCCTCATATGAGTGATGTCATATGATTTTTGTCTTTCTCTGACTAATTTCACTTAGCATAATACCCTCCAGTTCCATCCACGTAGTTGCAACTGGCAAGATTTCATTCTTTTTGATTGCCGAGTAATACTCCATTGTATGTATATACCACATTTTCTTTATCCATTCCTCCATCGAGATGGAGATGAAGAACTTTAGGCAATCAAAGTAAAACTACTGAAGTATGAACTGTAGCCAATAATAATATATCAGTATTATTTATTAATTGTGGCAAATGTACTATTTTAAGATGTTCATCATAAGGGAAACTGGGTATGCAGTATGGAAATTATGTGTACTATCTTCAAAACTTTTCTGTAAATCCAAAACTGTTTGAAAATTAAACATTTATTATAAAATGCTTATAAAACTATAGATTTCTTATGACCTGCATGTTGTGGAGGAAGAATTACAATTTTATGTATAGTCACATCATTATGTATACATCAAAAGGAACTTTGAACTATGTTATCCATACATGGCCCACTAGCTAACGTGGCTCTTAAACACTTGGATTGTGATGAATCCAAATTAAGATGTGCTGTGAGTGTAAAATACACACAAAGTTTCAAAGGCTTAGTATAAAGAAAAGAATGTAAACAATCCTATTAATAGTTTTATGAACCAATGTTGAAATGATATTTGGAGATTACCAGGTTAAGTAAAATATATTTTTAAAATTAATTTTATATATTTATTTATAGTTTCTTTCAATGTGGCTACTAAAAAATGTAATATATTTATGTGGCTCACATTGTACTTCTATTGATAGTAGTGATCTAAAAGATAGACATGAAATGTTAATAATAGTTATTCCCAGCAGTGGAATTCAGGGTAATTGTTTTATCTTTCCTTTTTCTAATTTTTCTTCAATAAATGTGGGTTCCTTGTGCAATAAAAAAAGTAATGAAAATAAAAAGGCGCATAGAACTATTGCTATAAAATGTCACCCTAAAAGATGGAAGCACCAAACAGAAACGTCAAGCCAGAGAGTCCTTCATTAATTAATTATTCATGCATTCATTTGAATACACATAACATTAAGTATCCCATGTACAAAGCACCGGGACAGTTTCTGGGAATACAAACACACAAAAAAAGATGAGCTATAATTATTTCCTACAAGTTCACTTTCCACTTGGCCAGTTAGGCTTATAAATAAAACTTTAAAACACTGTAAGGTCAACGATACTATGGGATTCCTGTTGTCAATTCTCCTCTGTTTCCTGCCTTAAATGTTGCTGTTTTTCTGGCTCCAACCTTAGTCTAATTCTCTGTCCACACTTGGACAGAGAAACTAATACCTGTGTGCCAATGACTATGCCTCTAACCTTAATTTTGCTCCAGACCTATGTATGCAGCCCACAGCCTTTGGGTCAGATGACCCTTGAGCAATATAAAATGTGTAAGTCTAAAACCCATAATCTTTTCACCTCCCCTACTTCATGCTCTTCTGCCTCCATATTTTCTTGTTTTAATTAGTGATACTGTCTTACCTTACAGCTCTGTGTAAAAGGCAGATTTAGGTATTTTACTTCACTTCTCACAGCTCTTTAGACTTAGCCTGGCACAAGCCCACATACGATTCGCATTTAGCTGCCTCATCTCCTGACACATCTGTCACCAACATAGACCTGGAATTACCAAAATACTAAATTCAGGTTATATCATGAGTTAACACACCTCTCGTCTCCATCCTTCCCTCTACCCTTCTCTTTGTTTGGAGTTTCCAACCTCATCACCACCTCCTCCTCATTGCCCTCTGACTTGTTCTCTCTCAAGCCTTCCTTGATCTTCTGGGCAAATTTAAAGTCTCTCTCCTCTGGCCCCCTATGAAATTTGTACTTATCTATAAGAATAGCACTTATCTCCTTACATAATTTTGTATTTATTGCCTGCTTCCTCTAGGATACTCAATTTCTTGAGAGCAAGGATTATGTCTCTTTCACCTCGATATTCCCAACATGACACAGAACATGACAAGTAGAAGACTCTCAAGTTTACTGAATATTTCCCATCTTCCTCCACCTTTCTTCCTCTACTGGGATCACTCTTACCCCCTAGAATAGTTCCTTGAGTGCCCCAAGCAGACTTCCACCTCTGGATATTTTTACAAGAGTAGTCTTGCTTCAAATGTTGCCTTCACCCATCATTCAGATCACTGTTCAAATGCTACCTCATCATAGACGTCTTTCCTTCAACCCTATATAGTTAGTACTCAAGCAACACATCCCTCTTTCCCCTTACCCTGTCTCACATTTTTTTTCATGGCAGTCATCATTAGCAGACATCATTATATATTTGATGGCATATTTTTTATCTGTCTATCCACCAGAATAAAATCATCAGACTTTGTCTGAATTATTCAACAAATGAATAAAGATCTGATGCACGTATGAAAAAAATAAGTGATGTTATTTATCACCTACACATGACACTGTGTCTCTTCCATTTACTCTCCATCTGATTTTATTCTCATCAAGACATGTATCTAGGACAAAAGAAGAATTAAGACACAAAACTTCCAGATTTGTGAAAGATAATAAGACTCAGTAAGGAATAATATTATAACTTTAAAAGGGGGCAATGGTTCAGCTAACCATTGTTTTTATTAATTTTGTTTTGAGAATGCATTTTACCCTCTAATTCATTTATTCAACAAATATTTATACCACACCTATCATTTGTTCCTTTTGAAAACTTAAAAGCTGCCTAATACATTTGTATCACTGTTCATAGTTTACAAGGTCCTTTCTAACATTCCAATGTATCCTCATAAACAATTCTTTTCCTAGAGGTTGCCCAGAGTTCCTAGTGGTCTCCTGCACTTTCTTTGGGCCTTTTCAACATGCTGCCTATGTCCCCAAGACAGCAAGGAGAATCTCTCATCTTAGCTAATTCAGAAAACTTTCCTAACATAACAAAAAAGCAGAGGCCTAGCCCGTCACCTTTGCATATTGTATTGGTTAGAAGCAAGTCACAGGTCCCTCCTACACTCAAAAGAAGGGATTAGCTAAAGGCATGGACACCAGGAGGCAGGAATTCATCTCTCTATCTTAGTTCACCATCTGACTCCCAAAGATTAATTAATATTCCTTCTACTTGCAAAATACATTCATTCACAAACATTCCCAATGAACCCAAGAGTCTCATCTCATATAGCGTCAGATCTCTTACAAAATCACATCATAAATGATGTCCAAGTCTAAATGCAGCTCCTGGGTGTCATCTGTTAAGTACAGCTCCTGGGGCATGATTCCTCTCCATCTGTCAAGCTGCAAAACAAGCGACCTGCCCCAACACATCTAGATTACAGTGTTAGATCACACATGACCAGGAAGGCACAGGTTAATAGCTATAGACATTTGGGTCCAAAAGAGGGGGAAATGAAAGGCAGAAATGAAGCTGGGCAAACCATAGGAGTTCCTTGATTTGATTTAAGGCCTGGAAATAATTCTCAACGGTGATCCATTGGCTTTTACTTCTGCCCTCAGAGTCATCTCTTTTCTTTCACGAAAGGTAACACATGGATGCAGTTGAGTAGTTTTATAAACCTGCTTCCTGCCAGTAGAGTTTTAGGGGTCTAACCTCCTCCTTTTATTCTGTATTCTGTCCCTTTCAATCCAAGCTGGTAGTGTTTCTGCTGAAATCATTTTCTCAAAAACCTCCTGGGTCTCCCGTGGTTTTAATGAAGTTTACTCTTTTCAAAAAAAGCCATATCCATAGGTCCTTTCCAGAAAAACTGCACCTGTGGCCCGTGCTCTGATGGCTGAGGGACCAATCTCTTAAGCTTTTTAGAAGTCCTATCGTTTGCTTGGGAGTCACATCCAAATCTCTTGAAAGAGCTCCTTATGTGACTGAATAGTCCCACCCCTCAATCCTTCTGAGGTTTTGATGAAAAGTTATGTAGTCACACTGTCAGTTTTTTCGCTCTTAATTTTAGCACCTTTTTCCATTTGAAGAGATTGAGAACTTTCAGATTCATCCAGTCCTGGTTCCATTTTGTTTAACAATTCTTTCCTCCATTTATCTCTCTTCTCTTCATTTCAGCAGCAAGAAGAAACCAGGTGGAACCTTCATACGTTGCTTGAAATCTCCCCAGCTCTACAACCGAGTTCAGCTTCCGCGTAACTATAGGAGGCAATTTCAAAATTTTTCTGCAACTCTTGACATGGATTCCCTTCCTCCAGTTCCCAATGACATATTCTTTACTTCCTTCTAAGACTTCACTAGCCGTATCCTTAAAGTCCGGATTTCTGTTAACCCTTAATACAGAGCAGATAGAGCTGTATCTAGAAACATTGCCAGCTTTCCCTCCCTGATGCACACCAGGAAGTCAGGATCATGCAGAAAGTCACTTTACAACTTAAAGTCTCGCCATCGGGCACAGATCTGACAGGTATTTCAAGGTGTTTCTCTCTTCCTTCCACCTGTTCCCAACTGTTCTACATCCACTATGTTTCTACATCCATAAATAAAAACTCCCAGAAAAAAACTTAGACAAAATCAGTAGGACTACTAACAGTGTTTTGCTTCTTTTAGATAGAGACAGTGCAAGGAAAATTCTATGTATATGATTAGAAATAGAAAGAATTCCCAGGTAATGCAAACTGAGAATTCTTAGAGTTCTTGTATCCCATGAGATCAGAGTATGAGAGGGCCAGGCAATAAAGACAGAGAAGAAGGTACTAAAGTAGAGTAGCTGTACTTTATATTTGTTTGTTTGTTTGCTTGCTTGCTTGCTTGTTCACCAAAACTGAAAGGCTCTTATGACTTTTCAGATGTTGAAAATGAGGAAGTTTGGCTAGAGGGCCTCATGAGGCCCTTAATTCTAATTTTTGTGATGCTATGATTTGAAAATATAAAATTTAAATTAGTGTTGGTGTTGAAGTAGAACTCTCATAATGCTAGTCTTGGCACTGAGACCAAGTTCTTGATCAAGTTTCAGTTGAGAGCTCAGTGATGTTGGCCCCTATTAATATTCCAGCCAACCAGAACCCAGGGAAAACAGTGAAAAGTAAGGTCTAAGAATTAGGAGGCCAACTTGGATAATCAGCAATCAACTTATATATGAAAATGAGTACCTTCGTGGGCACATCACAAATATACACCAAAAATCTGTCATACTCAAACTCTAAGTCCCAGGGGGAGATTTGCTAAAACGGATTACCTCCCAGACTGGTAAACATACAGGTAAACCTACAGGTAAAATATCTCCTTTTTCCATCCCCTGACATCTTTTATTTACCCTGCTACTTACTATGAGTAATTCTGCTTCTGGGTATGTTTAGATTTATTTCAGAGCAGTTGCTTTCATTTTATTTTTAGTTTTTCACTCAAGTGTAAATGTTAATAAAGTGATACTAGAATGTGTCCCACATCCCCAGTGGTCTAGGTGTTCAGGACCAAGCACTTTTTGTTACAACTCCTCAATCCATTCTAATGTACCCCCAGCCCTGAGAACCACTGGCCTAGAATACTTTAAGGAGGCTGCTCCTCTGTCTGGCCTCCAGGGGGCAATCGTGCCACTAACACAACTCTCAGAACAATGAGAAGATGCTGACACTCTCTGGGGGTGGGTGAGAGGCCTGAACTTAGGACAAAAAAGGAATAAGGATGAAAATTAGAAGCCTGAATAATATTGAGGTAGTTGAGGCCAAATCTCTTTAAAATTCTCCTAAAGTTTAGGAAAGTCTGTGAGCAAATCTTTTCCTTCTTCTGCAAGCGCAATTGTCCCAATGCCTGCCTTAGACCCAATCCCAGGCTTGTAAACCTCTTTATTAGAAGGTCCCCACTTCATTTTCAATCCTTTGGATACGATTCCCTCTATAATGGTGGTTATAAAGGTTCATCCTTTGATACTCATGCCATGTGTGACTCTCCCGAGTGATAATTTCAGCCGCCAGGATTTCAGGGTTTTCTGAAATACTTCCCAGAAACATCCTGGAAAAAAGCCACAGAGGTTTATGGTTTCTTTTTAAAGATATATCAGGGTGATGGTGAGTTGTGGGGTCGTGAGAGCCCAGATACATGATTAGTTCAAGCAGTTTAGGAGACGCAAAAATAAACATTCAGCTGCTTACCTATCTGGTTAAGAATCAGTAGTGGAGTCTGGGACAGTGGTCTTTTACGAACAAACTTTTTAATCTCCTTTAAAAAATATTACAGGGGCGCCTGAGTGGCTCAGTCGGTTAAGCATCCGACTTCGGCTCAGGTCATGATCTCGCGGTCTGTGAGTTCCAGCCCCGCGTCCGGCTCTGTGCTGACAGCTCAAAACCTGGAGCCTGTTTCAGATTCTGTGTCTCCCTCTCTCTCTGACCCTCCCCCATTCATGTTCTATCTCTCTCTGTGTCAAAAATGAATAAACGTTAAAAAAATTATTACAAAGAAATTAGAGAAAAATTGTACCAATCTTAATAAATGCAATGGATATGAACAAATAATTTCCAAATTACTAAAATAACAAATACAAATAAAAAGAATCCTCGGGGCACCTGGGTGGCTCACTCGGTTAAGTGTCCCACTTGGGCTCAGGTCACGATCTGGCGGTTTGTGAGTTCGAGCCACATGTCGGGCTCTGTGCTGGCAGTTCACAGCCTGGAGCCTGCTTCGGATTCTGTGTCTCCATTTTTTCTGGCCTTACCTCACTCACACTCTCTCTGTGTCTTTCTCTCTGTCTCAAAAATAAATAAAAATAAAAAAAGATTTTTTTAATGTTTTAAAAGAGAGTAAGAGTAGACAACAAAAGTAGGAGGATAATAATAGTAATAATCAGTGCTAGAATTAAGGCAGTAGAGACAAAGAAGCAAAGGAAAGAATCCATTTAAAATGGCTCTTTGAAAATAATTAGAAAATGGACCATTCTCTAATAAAATTTATCAAGGAAATAAAGAACATAGAAAAATATTGTGTAAAGGAAGACTGTAGCTACAGACACAGTAAAAATTTAAATAATCATAAGAAGGCAGGAATAAATCCATACAAATTAATTAAAAACTTAAACAAAAAGTAAGACTTTCTAAAATTTGTCATCCAACAAAACTGGAAAGAAAAATTGAAAACTTGAATTTACAGGCAAATTAAAGAAATGTAAAACTCTAAAAAAAAAACATGGTGTTTCACAGGCAAGTTACATCAAACCCAAGACCAATAATTTCCATTCCTGACTACTGAGAAAAATAAAAACAGGAAGACTACTACTCAACACATTTTATGAGACCAAGAGGACCACAGTGACAATAATAAACAAAGGTGGATGACAAAGTACAATTATAGACCAATATCACCTATTAAAAACAATGACTGCTCCTAAAAATATTATCAAACTAGCACTGAATATTGAAAAGTAACACTAATACACCATGATCATTTAAGATTCACCCCAGGAGTATGAGGAAGGTTAAATATAAGTGCAACATACCACACATAAAGACAGTAACTATAAAATTATCTCACTAAATGAGAAAAGTGATTTGGTCAAGTTTAACATGTATGTCTAATTAAAACCTCTTCACAAACTAGGAAGAAAAGGGAACTTCCTTCACCTGAACAAGGGAATCTTTGAATTTGTTTTCAAAGGGAGATATTAAAAGCATTCCCTTAAAAACTTGAAAAAGAGAAAGACTTCCAATATTATTCTTTCTATTCTACATTTCACTAAATGTCTTAATGACTGCAGTAAAATAAGAAAAACATTAGAACTGGAAGGAGAAAATACATCTATCATTAATCACAGATAGTTGATTCCATGGCTGGGGGAGAAAGTGTATAAATGAGCCTAGAATATCTTCTCCTCCCAGAAAACTAGGAAACCATCACAGGTTACAGAGGCCATGTCACAAAGGCTCAGGAGCCACCCTGAAAAGATTTCTGCTGGTAAAAATGGGACAATTCCCACATCAGTAAGACCATGAATCCAATCAACTAAAACACATCAAATATGTCAAGTATGTTTAAATCCATGAGTTCCTAAAACAATCCTCCTTATTTACTTTTAGGGGTTTATTCTGGTTGCCTGAGATTTGCTTGGGACTATTTTGGTGTTTGTCCTGAGAAACACCTCCATCTCAGGCAAGCAGGGATGGTTTGGTCACTCTAGAGGCGAATCAGCTCATTATCCTACAAACTGACAAATGAATGGAAAGAATCCTACACTTAACCTCAAAGTTAATCAAATAATTGACAAGGAAAAATTATCTTAACAGAAATGCTTCAGTTAAAAAATAAAGTAGAAATGATATGATTAGAATATCATTTTGCAAACCAACTCTTATTCAAACAATAGATCAACACACAGAGACACACACACACCAAAAGACAACTGACGTTACATGCCTCCTGTGTAAAGGACACAACCCTATGATGTCTGGGATTTGCTTTAATCTAACCAGAACTGAAAGAGGTATAGATGTGTAGGGTGATGCGGGTGTAGACGAACAAGACTGGCCATGACTTGATAATTGTGGAACCTGGAAATGAGTACGTGCTCTTTCAATGTACTATTCTCTCTTTGGTACATGTTTGAATTTTCCATAATTAAAAACTTTAAAATAACCTAGTTAACATACAAATAAATTGTCAGAAATGCAAAGACTTATACTTACAATTCCGACCAAATCTTATTTAAAACAGTCAAAGAGGAATCAAAACAATATCAATGATGTTTAAACAAATTAAGGTCTGCTTACACAACAGAGTAGTATGAAGCTGTAAAAATCACATTTCACATACATTTGAATGACATGGTAGCATATTTATATACATAGTGTTCAACACAAAGAAGATTTTTAATTGGATCCCAATTTCATTAGGGTATGCATACCTAATACTGAAAGAAACACATTAAAAATACTGAAAGAAATACAACAAAAAGTTATCTCTGGGTAATGAGTTTATGGTTCATTTTATTGCTTATTTTCTCCCTTTTCGTTATGTCCACACTGGACAAGTTTCCTTCATGATAAACCATACACGACATGTTACCGATCAATGAGACAAGAGAGGCCTGGAGGAAGAGGGCAGGAGGCAGGCACACACAGCAGGAAGTGTGGCTAAGCTGACGTATGCAGAAACCCCACTGCCAGCCCTATAGAAGCAAGGCCACAGAGCCACCCAGCTCCAGTGACACTGCAAACGGCCTGGCAGGTGGCAGGCAGAACAAGAACCATTTAACCAGTGGGAAGGGCCCCAGGATGCAGTCCGGACTGCCCATTCTTTTGTGCGCAGTGTTGGCCTTCATCCTCTTTGGTAAGGAGCCCACCACCCCAGCAGCCAGAGCCTGAGGGAGGGAGTTTGGGAAAGAAGTTAGAAGAGAACTTGACTGTGCCCTTCTCCACGTTGTTTTCTGGGTGGAAACCTGGCTATTTGTGACAGCTTTCTTGGGAGCAATGGCAGAAGCGAAGTTATTTTTTTCTTCTTTTTTATAGGTTCCAGCAATACACAGAGCATCACTCAATCTCCAACTTCAGTGCAGGAAAAAGAGGGAGAATCTGTGACCTTGGACTGCCGTTTCACACTCAACTTTGATTACTACGTGATGAGCTGGTATCAACAGCTTTCCAATGGAAAAATGACTGAAATCATTTATCTTGTATCTACTAGCACAAACACTAGGGAAGGACGATATTCTGTGTCACATTGGGCAAGAGACAAAACCCTAAGGCTCACCATCACAGGCTTGATGCCCACAGACTCAGGCATCTATTTCTGTGCTCTTAGAAAAGCTCCACGGTGAGAGGAGTGACAGGGAGAGCCTTACAAAAACCCCCTGGGCTCAACACTTGCTCCAGGAGCTCAGGAGGAAACAACCACAGGACCAAAAAAAAGGTATACAGAAGGCATGGTAGGCGACACTGGTGGGTCTAAAGAGGAAGCTGATGAATGTTCTAGCAACATTCTTCCCACATCTGGTATCAAAGGAAGAGTTGTGGTTACAAGATCCCAGCCTCAAGAGCATTTTCACCTCGAATCTGGTGCCTAAGGATGATCACATAGCCAATCAAGATATGCATCTGTCTCTTCTGCCTACCCAATATCCATTCCTCCTTTTCTGGTTGACAAGACCCTGATTTTCCCTGGATAAACAAACCACACCTCCTTTTACTCCATATTTGGTTTTAGATGAGGCTGACGCCAGCCTTGGACTCCCTGACCAATTAACATAGTCCATCTCTCTGACCACAGTGATTGGTTTAAGGATGGGTACCTGTGCCAAGCCCACATCCCAAAACTTAATATGAAACTCTTATGAATACGGCTGGGGATGGAAGAGGCTAGGATACAACCATTCAGCTGCCAGCAGCCCTCTTCCCACCACAATGGAAAAACATGATCCTGAAAAGAGGGAGGGAAACTGAGCTCCCTTAACATTGTTTGAGGCCCTAGACCCTGCAGTGATTAGAAATGTACTTGGGATTTTTCTGTTGTAGATCCCAGCTGTCTTAGCTTGTGGTCCTCTAGAAGAAGACAAGGATTCAAGTGCAAGTGATTTAGTTGGGAGGTGATCCCAGGATCCATGGCAGAGGCAGTGGGAAGGGAGAAATGAAGGGAAGTCAGCCAGTGAAAAGCATATGTTTTAACGCAATCCCTATCAAAATACCACCAGCATTTTTCACAGAGCTAGAACAAACAATCCTAAAATTGGTATGGACCACAAAAGACCCTAAATAGCCAAAACAATCCTGAAAAAGAAAAGCAAATCTGGAGGCATCACTATCCTGACTTCAAGCTATAGTCATCAGGACCATATGGTACTGGCACAAAAACTGACACGTAGATCAATGGAACAAATAGAAAAGCTAGAAATGGACTCACAGCTGTATGGTCAATTAATCCTTGAGAAAGCAGGAAAGAATAACCAGTGGAAAAAGACAGTCTCTTCAACAAATGGTGTTGGGAAAACTGGATAGCAACATGCGGAACAATGTAACTGGACCACTTTCTGGACCATACACAAAGATAACTTCAAAATTGATGAAAGACCTAAATGTAAGATAGGAAGCTATCAAAATCTTAGAAAAGAACACAGGCAGAAACCTCTTTGACACAGGCCACAGCAACTTCTTACTAGACACATTACCAGATCAAGGGAAACAAAAGCAATCATGAACTATTGGAACTTCATCAAGATAAAAAGCTTCTGCACAGTGAAGGAAACAATCAACAAAACCTACAGAATGAAAGAAGATATTTGTAAACAACATATCTGAATAAGGGTTAGAATCCAAAATCTATAAAGAACTTAACCAAACTCAACACCCAAAAAAGAAATAATACAGTTAAAAAGTGGGCAGAAGACATGAAAGGATACTTTTTCAAAAGACATTCAGATGGCTAAGTCACATGAAAAGATGCTCCACATCACTCATCATCAGGGAAATACATTTCAAAACCACAATGAGACACCACCTCACACCTGTCTGATGCCTGAAATTGACAACACAATAAACAACAGATTTTGGCAAGGATGTGGAGAAGGGGAACCCTCTAGCACTGTTGTTGGGTATAGAAACATGTGCAGCACTCTAGAGAACAGTATGGAGGTTTTTCAAAGTTAAAAATAGAACTACACTATGATCCAGCAATTGCAATACTAGGTATTTACCCAAAGAGTACAAAAATACAGATTTGAAGGGGTCCATGTACCCTGATGTTTATAGCAGCATTATCAACAGTAGCCAAAATATGGAGAGAGCCCAAATGTCCACCGAATGATGAATGGGCAAGGAAGACGTTCTATACATATACAATGGAATATGTATATTCAGCCATCAAAAAATGAAATCTTGCCATTTGCAACAATGTGGACAGAGCTAGAATGTATTATGCTAAGCGAACTCAGTCAGAGGAAGACAAATACCATATGACCTCACTCATATGTGGAATTTAAGAAAGTAAACAGATGAACATATGGGAAGGGGGTAAAGAAAAAAAGGAGAGAGGAACACAAACTGTAATGGACTCTTAATGATAGGGAGCATACTGAGGGTTGATGGAGGGAGGGAGGTGGGAGATGGGCTAGATGGTTGATGGGCATTAATGAGAACACTTGTTTGGATAAGCACTGGGTGTTGTATGGAAGTGATGAATCACTGAATTCTACTCCAGAAACCAATATTGCGCTGTAACTCACTAACTAAAATTTAAATTTAAAAAAAAAATTAGAAAAATCAACCCATCATTCAGGGTCTGTGTATTCTCAAGCCAACCGTCACTGTGAGCACCAAGACTTTCATCATACCAGGGAATTTTTGACAACCCATGGGAGACACTTGCCTCAACTTATCCTGCTTGAGGGCCAGAGAAGCTAGGAGATTGATACTCCTAATCCTGCATGTCACTGGTGGAGGACAGGGCCCAGGGATATGAGTGATGATTCCCCAGTACTTATGTCTGCCAAGCAACTGTGCAGTAAGAAAAAGCCCAAGTTCTGGCAGGAGGAAGGGGACAGCGTGCAGTGAAGTCTTAAGCACAAAGGGATACAGGGAAGACACCAAAAATGCAACACAATTAATTTCTTTTTTTTTCATAAATTATTTTGAGTCAGGTTTTCTATCATTTGCAATCAAAAGAGACCTAACTAGAAACACTAATATAGACAACATTGGGTGAAACAAATTAACCAAACAAAATAGTTCAATACTACTTTTTAAAACTCCTGGCTTGCTGCAGGGGAGATGGGTTACAACTCCTCAGACTGTTCAGATTAGATCAGTTGTTCAGCCCTTTCCTCCCACATCATCCAGGGTGGTAAGGGGGAGGGACAAATTTAACACTGTACCTGTTATTACACTGAACATTTAACTGTTCTCTCCCCTTTCAGACTCTTCTGCTCAGGGTCACTTTGCTTACTGCTGCCACATTAATCTCCCTACTGTGTCCCTCCAAAGAATCTCGCTTGCTTAAGACTTCTGGATTCCTTGTGAGACTGTGCTTTTCCCAAATCCAAAGTCCTTCTCCTGCCAGCTGCTTCTCTGGAAATATGTTTCCTCCCCATTTCTACCTTTTGAACTCACTGTTTCTCAAAATCTAGGTCACATCTTTGACGTTTCTGAGGATAACCCAGAAGCAATGAGTATGCCTAGAACTCACATCTTTGTTTCTAATACCATTTTTCAATACTAGTAACCAGGGTTCCTTGGAAAAATGGCTGATTCTAGGGCTGGGGCACTGAATATGCAAGATAAGTCCAAAGCATCTTAAAGTATTCAAAAAACAACCAGTGCCACCAATGATGGGGCTATGTTAAGGGGACATAGGAGTCCCCTATGTCCCTAAGGGGACACAGGAGAAAGCTCCCTGCGGCCAAAGCTGGAACAATTTGAGCAACAAAATAAAGTCATGTTGAGTAATAGCCCAAGGTATAAAATAAGTACCCAAGAGTCACTGATATAAATGTATTATTGAATAAATGAGTCAGAACAGACAAACTTCCCATGCTTTAGAGTTCTAAATAATTTATATAGATACTCCACATTTCCCACTCATCAAGTCTGGCTGCACATAGTGAGTTCCTTTCAAAAGGCACAGTATGGAAAGGGTGACAAAAGAGCAACAGTGGATTGGGGTGCCTGGGTGGTTCAGTTGGTTAAGCATCTGACTCTTCATTTTGGCTCAGGTCACGATCTCACAGCTTGTGAGATTGAGTCCTGCATCGGACTCTGACAGTGCAGAGCTTGCTTGAGATTGTCTCTCTCCCTACCTCTCAGCCCCTCTCTCCCTGCTCTCTTGCGCTCTCTCTCTCTCTCTCTCTCTCTCTCTCAAAATAAATTAATAATCTTTAAAAAAGAAAAAGCAACAGTGGAGAAACCTGATAAACACCAGCTTAGTTCGAGGATCATGGTCAACATCACCAGAGATAAGTCATGTTGGTAGCATGTCCCCTTGATATGATGTGAAGAGAAATAGCACTTTACCTCTGTGGTCTTCCTCCCCCAAACCCATAACCCCAAGTAATCATGCGGAAATCATCAGAAATATCTCAAATGAGGGACATTCTGCAAAATATCTAACTAATAATCCTAAAATTGTCAAGGTCATCAAAAATAAGAAAAACCTGAGGGTGCGTCTGGGTGGCTAGTCAGTTGAGTGTCCAACTCTTGATTTCAGCTTGGGTCATTATCCCAGGGTTGTGAAATTGAGCCCTGTGTTGGCTTCCACACAGAGCATGTAGCCTGATAGGATTCTCTCTGTCTGTCTGTCTGTCTGTCTGTCTCTCTCTCTCTCTCTCTGTCTCTGTCCCTCTGCCCTTTTCCCTTGCTCATGCTCTCTGTCTCTAAAATCAAATAAAACTTAAATTTAAAAAAAAAACATTAAAAAAAATTTTAAAAATCTGGGTGATTATCATAGCCAAGAGGAGCCTAAGGAGACATGAAAGCTAATGTAATGTGGTCTCCTGGTGGGATTCTGCAGTAGATCAAGGACTTCAGGTAAAATCAAAGTAAATCTACTGAAGTATGAACTTTAGTCAATAATAATATATCAGTATTATTCCTGGTAATGGAATCCAGGGCAACGGTTCAGCTAACCACTTATTAAATTTGTTTCGAGAATGCGTTTTACCTTCTAATTTATTTATTCAACAAATATTTATACCACATCTATCATTTGTTCCTTTTGAACAGTGAAAAGCTGCCTCATACATTTGTATCACTGTTCACAGTTTACAAGGTCCTTTCTGACACTCCAATGTATCCTCGAAAACAATTATTTTCCTAGAGGCTGCCCAGAGTTCCTACTGGTGTCTTGCACTTTCTTTGGGCTTTTCAACATAGCTGCTTACATCATCAGGCCAACAAGGAGAATCTCTCATTCTACTCTTCTAAGACACAACCTTTCCTAATGTAACAGTAACAGAGGAATAGCCCATCACCTTTGCATATTGTGTTGGTTAGAAGCAAATCACAGGTCCCTCCTACACTCAAGAGAAGGGATTATCCAAAGGCATGGACACCAGGAGGAAAGGATTTACCTCTCTACCTTAGTCCACCATCTGACCCCCCAAAATTCATATCTCTCCTACTTGCAAAATACATTCACACACACTCCTAAAGACCCCAACAGTCTCATCCTGTACAGCATCTGCTCACTTACAAAAATCACATCATCTAAATGAGGTCCAAGTTCAAATGCAGCTCCTGGATGTCATCTGTTAGGTACAGCTCCTAGGACACAATTGCTCTCCATTTTTCAAGCTGTGAAACAAGCCATCTGCCCCAACACATCCAGATCACTATGTTAGATCACACATGACCAGGAAGGCACAGGTTAATAGCTATAGACATTTGGGTCCAAAAGAGGGGGGGGATGAAGGTAGAAAAGACTCACTGAAATCCAGCTGGGCAAACTTTAGGAGTTCCTTAATTAGATTTAAGGCCTGGAAATAATTCAACTGTGACCCTTTGGCTTTTACTTCTGCTCTCAGAGTCATCTCTCTTCTTTCAAAAAAAAGCAACACATATTTGCAGTTGAGTAGTATTATAGACCTGCTTCCTGCCAGTAGAGTTTTGGGGTCTGACCTCCTCCTTTTATTCTGTATTCTGTCCCTTTCAATCCAAGCTGGTAGTGTTTCTGCTGAAATCATTTTCTCAAACACCTCCTGGGTCTCTGATGGATTTCAATGAATGTTACTCCTTAAAACAAAGGCACATCCACAAATTCTTTCCAAACAACCTGTACCTGTGACCCTTACTCAGAATTCTGAGGGACCATTCTCTTAAGCTTCCTAGAAGCCCTATTGTTTGGTTGGAAGTCACATCCAAATCTCTTGAAAGAGCTCCTTGTGTAACTGAATACTCCCACTCCTCAATCTTTCTGAGGTTTTGATAAAAGGTTAAATAGTCACACTGTCACTTTTTTTCTTTGTGCCACGCTCTCTTAAGTTTAGCATCTTTTTCCATTTGAAGAGCTTGAGAACTTTCAGATTCATCCAGTCCTGGCTCCTTTTTTTTTTTTTTTAACAATACTTTCCTCTATTTATCTCTCTTCTCTTCATTTCATTAAAAGCAGCAAGAAGAAACCCAGTGGAACCTTCATATTTTGCTTTGAAATCTCCCTACCTCTACAACCAAGTTCAGCTTTCCACATAACTACAGGAGGCAATTTCAAATTTTTTCTGCAACTACTTGACATGGATTCCCCTCCTCCAGTTCCCAATAACATATTCCTTACTTCCTTTTGAGACTTCACTAGCAGTATCCTTAAAGACAGATTCTTATAACCCTTAATATAGGGCAGATAGAGCTGGATCTAGAAACACATTGCCGGATTTCCCTCCCTGATGCACACCAGGACGCCAGGACCATGCAGAAAGTCACTTCATAACTTAAAGTCTGGCCTTCAGGCCCAGACCTGAAAGGTATTTGAAGGACTGTGTCTCTCCTCCCTCCATGTATTCCCAATCGCTCTGCATCCACCATGTTTCTACATCCAAAATAGAAACTCCCAGAAACAACTTAGGGAAAATCAGTAGGACTACTGGCAGTGCTTTGTTTCCTTCTTTTAGGTAGAGACAGTGGGGAAATTTTTCTATGGATATGACTACAAATGGAAAGAATTCCCAGGTAGTACAGCCTGAGAATTTTTGATTTTTTGTATCCTATGAGTTCAGAGTATGAGACAGCCAGGTAATAAGGATAGAGAAGAGGGGCGCCTGGGTGGCGCAGTCGGTTAAGCGTCCGACTTCAGCCAGGTCACGATCTCGCAGTCCGTGAGTTTGAGCCCCGCGTCAGGCTCTGGGCTGATGGCTCAGAGCCTGGAGCCTGTTTCCGATTCTGTGGCTCCCTCTCTCTCTACCCCCCTCCCCCCCCGTTCATGCTCTGTCTCTCTCTGTCCCAAAAAAAATAAATGTTGAAAAAAAAAATAAGGATAGAGAAGAAGGTACTAAATTAGGGTAGTTGTACTTTGTGTATTTGTTTGTTTGCCAAAACTCAAATGCTTTCATGGCTTTTTCAGATATTTAAAATAAGGAAGTTTGTCTAGGGACACTCAAAAGGCCCTTTAATTCTAATTTTTGTGATTCTATGATTTGAAAAGATAAAACTTAAATTAGTGCTTGTGTGAAGTATAACTCTCATAATGCGAGTCTTGGCACTGAGGCCAAGCCCTTGATGAAGTTCAGTTGAGAGTCAGTGATATTGGCACCTATTAATATTCTAGCCACCCAGAACCCAGGGAAAGCTGAGTGAAAAGTAAGGTCTAAGAATTAGGAGACCAATTGGGTAATAAGCAGTCAACTTATATATATGAAAATGAGCACCTTTGCGGGCACATCACAAATATACACCAAAAATCTGTCATACTCAAACTCCAAGTCCCAGGGGGAGATTTGCTAAAATGGATTACCTCCAAGACTGGTAAACCTACAGGTAAAATATCTCCTTTTTCCATCCCCTGACATCTTTTATTTACCCTGCTACTTACTATGAGTAATTCTGCTTCTGAGTATGTTTAGGTTTATTTCAGAGCAGTTGCTTTCATTTTATTTTTAGTTTTTCACTCAAGTGTAAATGTTAATAAAGTGATACTAGAATGTGTCCCACATCCCCAGCGGTCTAGGTGTCCAGGATCAAGCACTTTTTGTTACAACTCCTCAATCCATTCTAATGTACCCCCAGCCCTGAGAACCACTGGCCTAGAATACTTTAAGGAGGCTGCTCCTCTGTCTGGCCTCCAGGGGGCAATCGTGCCACTAACACAACTCTCAGAACAATGAGAAGATGCTGACACTCTCTGGGGATGGGTGAGAGGACTGAACTTAGGACAAAAAAAAAAAAAAAAAAGGATAAGCTGAAAATTAGAGGCCTGAATAATATCAGGTCATTGAATGCAGAATCTCCTTAAAATTCTCCTAAACTTAAGGAAGCTCTGTGAGCAACTCTTTCCTTCATCCGCAAGCATAGTTTTCCCAACACCTGTCTTAGACCCAGTCTTCAGGCTTGTAAACTTCTCCATTGGGAGAGGCTCCACGTTTCATTAATAGTTCTTTGGATAAAATTCACTCTATAATGGTGGTTATAAAGATTCATCCTTTCCTTTCTTTCCCGTCCTTTCTTCCTCCTGCAAGAACAACTTGGACAGAAGAAGTTGTTCCTTGTCTTGAGCAGGTCACCCTAACCTCTACATGTACCCATTGGTACTCATGTCATGTTTGACTCCTCTGGAATGACAATTTCAGCAGCCGGCATCTCAGGGTTTTCTGAAATAGTTCTCAGAAACAACCTGGATAAAGGTCACAGAGGTTTGTGATTTCTTTGTAAAGATTTATCAGGGTGACGGTGAGTTGAGGATTGGGATGGCCTAGGCACATGGTTAGTTCAAGGAGCTCAGGAACTGTCAAAATAAACATTCAGGGGGCGCCTGGGTGGCGCAGTCGGTTAAGCGTCCGACTTCAGCCAGGTCACGATCTCGCGGTCCGTGAGTTCGAGCCCCGCGTCGGGCTCTGGGCTGATGGCTTGGAGCCTGGAGCCTGTTTCCGATTCTGTGTCTCCCTCTCTCTCTGACCCACCCCCGTTCATGCTCTGTCTCTCTCTGTCCCAAAAATAAATAAACGTTGAAAAAAAAAAATTTTTAAAAAATAAACATTCAGCTGCCTACCTATCTGGTTAAGAATCAGCAGTGGAGTCTGGGACAATGATCTTTTATGAACAAACTTGTTCAAGCTCCTTATAAAATAAAATATTATTACAAAGAAATTAGAGAAAAATTGTGCCAACTTCAAAAAACACAATGGCTATGAAAAAATAATTTCCAAATTAAAAAATAACAAATACAAAGATGAAAAGAATCCAACCTCATTGATAAACAAAGGCAGAATAAAACAACAAGGAAATAATATTTTTTCTCTACAAATTGACAAGTTTTTTAAAGCATTAGATGATGATGTCATAAAACTAACCTCTTGGAAAACACTATAGAAAGGTCAATTTGTACATTCATGGTAAGGGTAATTTGTTAATAGATAAAGAATTATTTCATTCCATAAATCTACACCCAGAAATTTACCCCTAAGAAATAATCAGAAAAATAGACCACAAAAAAGCAAATCAGATAAGTATTAAAGAATCAATATCATACAGATCATGTTCTTTTATTCCAATGAATAAAGTTAGATACTATTAGTAAAAATACAACTATAAATAAAAAGAAATAGACTCATAAATAATTTATGAACCAGTGGTACCTGAATGGCTCAGTCAACTAAGTCTTTGACTCTTGATTTCAGCTCAGGTCATGATCTCAGGTCATGATTTCAGGTCAAGTTCATAAGTTCAAGCCCCAGGTCAAGCTCTGGGCTGACAGAGCCCGCTCGGGATTCTCTCTCTCCCTCTCTCTATGCCCCTCCCCAACTCTCTTTCTCTAAATAAATAACCTTTAAAAAAATAAAATAATTTATGAACCAGAAAAGAAATTATAATGGAATTGTTAAAATATTTACAATGGAACAATCATGAAAGGTCTACATTTTAAAACTTGAGCAATGCAGCTAAGCAGCACACAGAGAGTTTTTATACCCTTAAAATATATCAAAGCAAAAAGACTGAGCATAACGAACTAAACATTCAATCAGAAAGTTTTAAAAGAAAGTAAGAGTAAACAACAAAAGTAAGAGAACAAAAATAGTAATAATCAGTGCTACAATTAAAATAATAAAGAGAAAGAAACAAAGGAAAGAATCCATTTAAATTGGTTCTTTGAAAAGAATTAGAAAATGGACAATTCTCTGATAAGATTTATCAGGAAATTAAGAATATATAAAAACATGGTGTAAAGGAAGATTGTAACTACAGACACAATGAAAATTTAAATGATTTTAAGAACGTGCAAGGAATAAATCCATACAAATTAATTTGAAAACTTGAACAAAATGTAAAACTTTCTAAAAATTATTGTCTAGCAAAACTGACAAGAAAACTTGAAAAGTTGAATTATAATGCACATTAAATACATTTAAAACTCTATGCAAAAATATGGTTTCACAGGCAAGTTACAACAAACCCAAGACCAATAATTTCCATTCCTGAGTACTGAGAAAAATAAAAACAGGAAGACTACTACTCAACACATTTTATGAGACCAGGAGAACCACAATAATGAAAATAAACAAAGATAGATGACAAAGGACAATTATAGACCAATATCACCTATTAAAAGCAATGATTGCTCCTAAACATAATATTAAACAAGCATTGGATAATACTAATACGCCATGATCGATTAGGATTCATCTCAGGAATATGAGGAAGGTTTAATAATAGTACAACATATCACACATAAATGATATTAACTATAAAATTATGTCACTAAATGCAGAAAAGTGATTTGGTCAAGTCTAACATTTATTTCTTTTTTTTTAATTTTTTTTTAACATTTATTCATTTTTGAGACAGAGACAGAGCATGAATGGGGGAAGGTCAGAGAGAGAGGGAGACACGGAATCTGAAACAGGCTCCAAGCTCTGAGCTATCAGCACAGAGCCCGACGCGGAGCTCGAACTCATGGACCGTGAGATCATGACCTGAGCTGAAGTCAGATGCCCAACCGACTGAGCCACCCAGGCGCCCCACTAACATTTACTTCTAATTAAAGTTTCTTCACAAATTCAGAAGAAAAGGGAACTTCTTTAATCTGATGAAAGGAATCTTTGAATTTGTTTTCAAAGTGAGATATTAAAAACATTCCCTTAAAATTTTAAAACAGTCCAAGATTTCCAACATTATTCTTTCTATTCTATATTTCAATAAATGTCTTAATGACTGCAGTAAAATTACTAAAACATTAGAACTGGAAAAAGAAAATACATCTATCATTAATCACAGATAGTTGATTCCATCGCTGGGGAAGAAAGTGCATAAATGAGCCTAGAATATCTTCTCCCAGAAAACTAGAAGCTATCACAGATTACAGAGGCCATGTCACAAAGGTTCAGCAGCCAGACTGAAGAGATTTCTGCTAGTAAAGAGGGGACAATTCCCACATCAATAAGACCATGAATCCAATCAACTAAAACACATCAACTATGTTTAAACCCATGAGTTCCTAAAACAATCCTCCTTATTTACTTTTAGGGGTTTATTCTGGTTGCCTGAGATTTGCTTGGGACTATTTTGGTGTTTGTCCTGAGAAACACCTCCATCTCAGGCAAGCAGGGATGGTTTGGTCACTCTAGAGGCAAATCAGCTCATTATCCTACAAACTGACAAATGAATGGAAAGAATCCTACACTTAACCTCAAAGTTAATCAAATAATTGACAAGGAAAAATTATCTTAACAGAAATGCTTCAGGTAAAAAATGAAGTAGAAATGATATAATTAGTATATCATTTTGCAAACCAACTCTTATTCAAACAATAGATCAACACACAGAGACACACACACACCAAAAGACAACTGACGTTACATGCCTCCTGTGTAAAGGACACAACCCTATGATATCTGGGATTTGCTTTAATCTAACCAGAACTGAAAGAGGTATAGATGTGTAGGGTGATGCGGGTGTAGACGAACAAGACTGGCCATGACTTGATAATTGTGGAACCTGGAAATGAGTACGTGCTCTTTCATTGTACTATTCTCTCTTTGGTACATGTTTGAATTTTCCATAATTAAACACTTTACACCATCATAATTAACATACAAACAAATTATCAGAAATGCAAAGACATATTTACAATGCCCGCTAAATCCTATTTAAAACTGTCAAAAAAGGGGGCGCCTGGGTGGCGCAGTCGGTTAAGCATCCGACTTCAGCCAGGTCACGAACTCACGGTCCGTGAGTTCGAGCCCCGCGTCGGGCTCTGGGCTGATGGCTCGGAGCCTGGAGCCTGTTTCCGATTCTGTGTCTCCCTCTCTCTCTCTGCCCCTCCCCCGTTCATGCTCTGTCTCTCTCTGTCCCAAAAATTAATAAAAAACGTTGAAAAAAAATTAAAAAAAATAAATTTAAAAAACTGTCAAAAAAGGAAACAAAACAATGTCAAACAATAATATGTAAACAAATTAAGTGACACACAGCAGAGTACCTTGAAGCTGTAAAAATCACATTTCACGTACGGTTGAACGACATGGTGGCACATTCATATACATAATGTTCAACACAAAAAATACTTTTAATTTGATCCCAATTCCATTAAAATGTGCACATTTGCATTAAAAAATACTGAAAAAAAATGCAACAAAATGTTAACAGCATTACCTCTGGGTAATGAGATTATTACCAACCTCCTGGTTGGATTTTATGTCTACTTCTCCCCCTTGGTTATGTCCACATTGGGCAAGTTTTCTTTCATGATAACCATACATGACATGTTATCTATCAGTTAGACAACAGAGGCCTGGAGGAAGAGGCAGGAGGCAGGCACACACAGCAGGAAGTGTGACTAAGCTGACGTATGCAGAAACCACACTGCCAGCTCTATAGAAGCAAGACCACAGAGCCACCCAGTTCCCGTGACACTGCAAAGGGCCTGGCAGGTGGAGACCAAACAAGAGCCATTTCACTAACAGGAAGATCCCCCAGGATGCAGTCCAGACTCCCCGCTCTATTGTGCACAGTGGTGGCCTTCATCAGCTTTGGTAAGGAGCCTACCACCCCTGCAGCCAGGGCCCAAGGGCGGAGGTCTGGGAAAGAAGTTAGAAGAGAACTTAGCTGTGCCTTTCTCCATTTTGTTTTCTGGGTGAAAACCTGGCTATTTGATAGCTTTCTTGAAAGCTATGTCAGCAGCTAAGTTATTTTTCCTTCTTTTCTACAGGTTCCAGCAATACACAGAGTGTCACTCAATATCCAAGTTCGGTGCATAAACAAGAGGGAGAATCTGCGAATTTGTTCTGCCGTTTCACACTCAGCTATACTTACTATGTGATGAGCTGGTTTCAACAGCCTTCCAATGGAAAGATGACTGAAATCATTTATCTTTATTCTGATAGCACAAACACTAAGAAAGGACGCTATTCTGTGTCATATCAGGCAAGAGACAAAGCTCTAAGGCTCACCATCACAGGCTTGATGCCTACAGACTCAGGTGTCTATTTCTGTGCTGTTGGAGAAACTGCATGGTGAGAGGAATGACAGGGAGAGCCTTACAAAAACCCCCTGGGCTCAGCATGAAACAGCCACCTGCTCCAGGAGCTTAGGAGAAAACAACCCACAGAACAGGAAAAGGTAAACAGAAGGTAGGGTGGGTGGCACTGGTGGGTCTAGAGAGGAAGCTGATGAATGTTCTAGCAATAATCTTCCCACATCTGGTATCAGATGAAGAGTTGTGGTTACAAGATCCCAGTCTCACAAGTATTTTCATCGCAAAATCCCATAACCAATCAGGATATGCATTTGTCTCTTCTGCTGCCCAACATCCATCCCTCTGTTTCTGGTGACCACACCTGGATTTTCCCTGGATAACCAAGACACGCGTCCTCCTACCCCATGTTTGGGTTTAGATGAGGCCAACACCAGCCTTGGACTCCCTGGCCAATTAACATACTTCTCTCTCTGACCACAGTTAATTGTTTCAAGGATGGGTACCTGCCCCAAGTCTACATCCCAAAACTTAATACGAAACTCTTGGGAATACTGCTGGGAATGTAAGTGGCTAGGATACAACCATTCAGCTGCCAGCAGCCCTCTTCCCACCACAAAGGAAGAGTATGATCCTGAAAGAGAGAGAGTGAAACTGAGCTCCCTTAACATTGTTTGAGGTCCGGACCCTTAGTGATCAGAAATGTACTTGGGATTTTTCAGTTGTACACCCACACTGTCTTCACTTCTGTTCCTCCAGAAGAAGGTAAGGATTCAAGTGCAAGTGATTTAGTTGGGAGGTGATCCCAAGATGCAGGACAGTGGCAGTGGGAAGAGTGGAAGGAAAGGATGTCAGCCAGTGAAGTTCATGTGTTTTAATGCAATCCCTATCACATACAGAGCTAGAATAAACAATCCTAAAATTTGTATGAAACCCCAAAAGACCCTAAATAGCCAATGCGATCTTAAAAAGAAATGCAAAGCTAGAGGCATCACTAATCTGTACTTCAAGCTATAATACAAAGCTGTAATCATTAGGACAGTATGGTAATGGCACAAAAACAGACACCAAAATCAATGGAACAGAATAGAGAATCCAGAAGTGAAGCCATTAGTATATGTTCAAGTACCGTTGAAAGCAGGAAAGCAGGTTCCTTTGAAACCAATGGAAAAAAAACTGTCTCTTCAACAAATGGTGTTGGGAAAACTGGACAGCAACATGCAGAAGAATGAAACTGGACCACTATTTGGACTACACACAAAAATAAATTCAAAATGGGTGAAAGACCTAATTGTGAGACAGGAAACCATCAAAATTCTAGAAAAGAACACAGGCAGAAACCTCTTTGGCCATGGCTACAGCAACTTCTTACTAGACACATTGCTTGAGGCAAGGGACCCAAGAGCAAACATGAACTATTGGGACCTCATCAAGATAAAAACCTTCTGCACAGTGAAGGAAACAATCAAAAAACTTACAGAATGGAAGAAGATATTTGCAAACAACATATCTGAATAAGGGTTAGAATCCAAAATCTCTAAAGAACCTAGTCAAACTCAACACCCCCCAAAACAAATAATCCAGTTAAGAAATGAGCAGAAGACATGAATAGGCACTTTTCCAAAGAAGACATCCAGAGACTAATAGACACATAAAAAGATGCTCCATATCACTCATCATCAGGGAAATACAAATCAAAATCACAATGAGATACCACCTCACACCTGTCTGAATGGCTAAAATTAACAACATAAGAAACAACAGGTATTGGCGAGGCTGTGGAGAAAGGGGAGTCCTCTTGCACTATTGGTGGGACTGCAAACTGGTGCAGCCATTCTGGAGAATTGTATGGAGGTTCCTTAAAAAGTTAAAAATAGAACTACCCTATGGTCCAGCAATTGCACTAGTGTTTACCCAAAGGACACAAAAATTCAGATTTGAGAGGCACATGAACCCCAATATTTATAGCAGCATTTTCAACAATAGCCAAACTATGGATAAAGCCCATATGTCCATCAACTAATGAATGGATAAAGAACTGGTGATATATATATATACAATGGAATATTAATCAGGCAACAAAAAAAGGAATAAGGAAATAAAGAAACAGTTTAGGTTTCTCTCTCTCTCCCTCTGCCCCTCTCCCCAGCTCATGCTGTCTCCCTCCCTCCTTCCCTCCCCCCTTTCTCTAATATAAAATACAATTTAAATTAAAAAGAAAGTTTAAGAAAAATAAGAAAAACCTGAGAATTAGTCATAGCCAAGAGGAGCCTAAGGAGACATGAAAACTAAATGTAATGTGGTCTCTTAGTGGGATTCTGTAGTAGATAAAGGACATTAGGTAAAATCAAAGTAAATCTAGTAAAGTATGAACTTCAGTTAATAATGTATCAGTATTGTTTTATTAATTGTGGCAAATGTACCATTGTAAGATGTTAATAGTAAGGGAAACTGGGTGTGCAGTGTATGGAATCTATGTGTACTATTTTCATGACTTTTCTATAAATCTATAACTGTTCTAAAATTACACTTATTATAAAAAATTACAAAACTATAGGTTTCATATGACCTGCACTTTGTGGAGGAAGAATTACAATTTTATGTATAGTCATATCATTATTTATACATCAAAAGGAGTCTTGAACTGTGCTGTGCAAACACAGCCAGAGGGTACAGTGGTTATGGGACACGTGGATTGTGACTAGTCCAAATTAAGATGTGCTGTGAGTGTCAAATATACACCAGCTTTCAAAGACTTCCATGAAGAAAAAAATATAAACATTCGCATTAATATTTATTTATTAACTAATGTTGAAATGATATTTGGGGTTTATCAGGTTAAATAACATATTTTTAAAATTAATTTTATATATTTATTTATAGTTTCTTTTAATGTGACTCCTAAAAAATTTATATTATTTATGTGGTTCAGATTGTATTTCTATTGATAGCAGTGGTCTAAAAGGATAGACATGAAATGTTAGCAATTGTTATTCCTGATAGTGGAATCCAGGGTAACATTTTAGCTTAGCTTTTTTTTTTCTTTTTTTTTTTTTTTTTTGAGAGATCTTGAAGGAAGCAATTTATTACATAATAAAAGAGGGATACACAACCTTAGTACCATAAAATTAAGATGGAAGATAACAGTGTGGGCTTGCAGTAGGAGTAGGAGTCTGTGAACCATTTTCCAAAAAAGAATTGAACCAGGGGGCCTGGCTGGCTCAGTCGGTAGGGCATGCAACTCTTGATCTTGGGGTCATGAGATAGGGCCCCACGTTGTGGGTAGACATTACTTAAAAAGAATTGAACCTGAATTTTAAGGATCAGTGGGATTTTACAAAATGGACAGGAGGTAAGTCATTCCCTGTGAAAAGCATTTTTTTTTATTTTATTATTTATTTATTTTATTTTTTATTTTATTATTTTATTTTTTATTTTTTATTTATTTTTTATTTTTTATTTTATTATTGTTTTATTATTTATTTATTTTATTTTAAAATAAAAAGAATTGAACCTGAATTTTAAGGATCAGTGGGATTTTACAAAATGGACAGGAGGTAAGTCATTCCCTGTGAAAAGTGAAGGCTTAGCATCGTGAAAGTGCTTCTCTCTTGGGCAAGGAAGAGAGGCTAGTGAACTGAAATGAGCTCTAAAGAAATGAGTTAGTGTTTGTTGGATGCATGGATGGATGGATGGATGGATGATTAGATAATAGATGATAGATAGATAGATAGATAGATAGATAGATAGATAGATAATATAGGTGGGTGGGTAAGTAGATGAATGAATAAAGAATAGACAGATAAATCCGCAAGTTTTGAGGCTGGGCTCAAATTTTACCGAGAATGTCTCCCAACAAAGAAGCATGATGATAAGTTGTATTCTTTTTGCAGAGCAACCTGGCTATTTTTGTCCAGCTGAATGAAAGGAATTGTGGGTATCCAAAATCACATTGAATTAAGACATTTGAATGTGGTCAGAACTACAGGGATATGCCTAGGCTTAGGATGTAATCAGGGTAGTGTGGCCTTTTAACATTATGTGTGGGTGTGTTTTCTCACAAACACATGTGCAGAGACACACATAAAACTTTGGGTTTTTCTTTTCCTTTTTACTGTGTTATGTCAAGCTTTTGTTTTGAGTGAATTGTCACTTGCCAGTGTCCCATGTGTGGGAGCCCAAAACCCCATGTAGATGAGATACTTGGACCCATAATAATAATGGTAGCAAGTATTTACATAACTTGGATAAAGGATCCAATTCAGCTGGTTGGGGAAAAGAATATTTTTAAGGATATTCTTTTTTTTTTTTTTTTTTAAGTAGGCTCCATGCCCAACCTGGGGCTTGAACTCACAACCCTGAGATCAAGAGTCACATGCTTTCCTGAATGAGCCGGCCAGGTGCCCCTGGGGAAAAGAATAGTCTTTGTTTGTTTGTTTGTTTTTGTTTGTTTTTTGTTGTTTGTTTGTTTTTGTTTTTTTGGTTTTTTTTTTAATCTAATCTAGTAGATATTTTTTTGAAATTTCTGGGTATGTTTTTTTTAATTTTATTTTTTTAAATTTACATCTAAATTAGTTAGCATATAGTGCAACAATGATTTCAGGAGTAGATTCCTTAATGCCCCTTACCCATGTAGCCCATCCCCCTCCCACAACCCCTCCAGTAACTCTCTGTTCTCCATATTTAAGAGTCTCCTATGTTTTGTCCCCCTCCCTGTTTTTATATTATTTGTGCTTCCCTTCCCTTATGTTCATCTGTTTTGTCTCTTAAAGTCCTCATATGAGCGAAGTCATATGATATTTGTCTTTCTCTGACTAATTTCACTTAGCATAATACCCTCCCGTTGCATCCATATAGTTGCAAATGGCAAGATTTCATTCATTTGATTGCTGAGTAATACTCCATTGTATACATATACCACATCTTCTTTAGCCATTCCTCCATCAATGGACGTTTGGGCTCTTTCCATACTTTGGCTATTGTTGATAGTGCTGCTATAAACATGGGGGTGCATGTGTCCCTTTGAAACAGCACCCCTGTATCCTGTGGATAAATGCCTAGTAGTGCAATTGCTGGGTCATAGGGTAGTTCTATTTTTAGTTTTTTGAGGAACTTCCCCACTGTTTTCCAGAGTGGCTGCACCAGCTTGCATTCCCAACAGCAGTGCAAAAGAGATCTTCTTTCTCCACATCCTCACCAACATCTGTTGTTGTCTGAGTTGTTAATGTTAGCCATTCAGACAGGTGCAAGGTGGTTATCTCATTGTGGTTTTGAGTTGTATTTCCCTGATGATGAGTGATGATGAGCATTTTTTCATGTGTCGGTTGGCATCTGGATGTCTTCTTTGGAGAAGCGTCTATTCGTGTCTTTTGCCCATTTCTTCACTGGATTATTTTTTTTCAGGTGTTGAGTTTGATAAGTTCTTTATAGATTTTGGATACTAACCCTTTAACACATATGTAGTTTGAAAATATCTTCTCCCATTCTGTCAGTTGACTTTTAGCTTTGCTGATTGTTTCCTTCACTGTGCAGAAGCTTTTTATTTGATGAGGTCCCAGTGGTTCATTTTTGCTTTTGTTTCCTTTCCCTCCAGAGACGTGTTGAGTAAGAAGTTGCTGCGGCCAAGATCAAAGAGGTTTTTGCCTGCTTTCTCCTCAAGGATTTTGATGGCTTCCTGTCTTACATTGAGGCCTTTCATCCATTTTGAGTTTATTTTTGTGTCTGGTGTAAGCAAATGGTCCAGGTTCATTCTTCTGCATGTCGCTGTCCAGTTTTCCCAGCACCAGTTGCTGAAGAGACTGTATGTATTCCGCTGAATATTCTTTCCTACTTTGTCAAAGATTAGTTGACCATATGTTTGTGGGTCCATTTCTGGGTTCTCTATTCTGTTCCATTGATCTGAGTGTCTGTTTTTGTGCCATAGCTTTCCTTTTTCTAATTTTTCTTCAATAAATGTGTGTTCCTTGTACAATAAAAAAAGTAATAAAAATATAGACACAAAGAACTACTGCTATGAAATGTCATACTAAAAGATGGAGCATCAAGCAAAAAAGCTAAGCCATAGAGTCCTTCATTAATTAATTATTCACCCACTCATTTGAATATACATATATTAAGTATCCCATGTGCAAGGCACAAGGACAGTTCCTGGGAATACACAAAAAATTATTTCCTACAAGGTCACAGTCCACATGGCCAAATAGGCTTGTAAATAAAATTTTAAAACACTGTAAGGTCACTGATACTATGGGATTCCTGTTGTCAATTCTCCTCTATTTCCTGCTTTTAATGCTGCTTTTTTCCTGGCTCCCACCTTAGTCTAATTCTTGTCCACACCTAGATTGCAGCTAATACATATATGTTAATGACTATGCCTCTAACCTTGATTTTGCACCAGACCTATGTATACAGCCCACAGCCTTTGGATCAGGTGACCCTTGAGCAATATAAAATGTATAAACCTAAAACCCATAACCTTTCACCTCCCCTACTTCAAGATCTTCTGCCTCCACATTTCTTGTTTTAATTGATGATACTGTCTTACCTTACAGCTCTGTGTAAAAGGCAGATTTAGGTATTTTACTTCACTTCTCACAGCTTTTTAGACTAAGCCTGGCACAAGCCCACATACGATTCTCATTTAGCTGCCTCATCTCCTGACACATCTGTCACCAACGTAGACCTGGAATTACCAAAATAATGAATTCTGGAAATATCATGAGTTAACACATCTCTTGTCTCCATCCTTCCCTCCTCTACCCTTCTCTTTGTTTGGAGTTTCCAACCTCATCACCACCTCCTCCTCATTGTCCTCTGACTTCTTCTCTCTGAAGCCTTCCTTGATCTTCTAGGCAAGTTTAAAGTCTCTCTCATCTGGCTCCCTTTGAAATTTGTACTTATCTATGAGAACAGCACTTATATCCTTGTATTTTTTTATATTTATTGCCTTCTTCCTCTAGTATACTCAATTTCTTGACACCAGAGATTATGTCTCTTTCACATCGATATTCCCAACATTACAGAGATCATAACAAATAGAAGACTCTCAAGTTTATTGAATATTCCCCATCATCCTCACCTTTCTTACTCTACTGGGGTCACTCTTACCCTTGAGTGCCCCAAGCAGGCTTCCACATCTGGGTTTTTCTTACTAGACTATTCTTGCTTCAAATAGTCTCCTTAATCCCATCATTCAGATCCCTGCTCAAATGCCACCCCATTAGAGACATCTTTACTGCAATATAGATAGTACCTACCTAACACATTCCCTCTTCCCCTTTACCTTGTCTCACATTTTTCATTGCAATCATCATTAGCAAATATATTATATGTTGTTGGAATATATTTTTACATGTATCTCCACCACAAGATAAGCATCAAAGCTTGGGACTTTGAATTATTCAACAAATGAACAAAGATCTGATGCATCTATAAAAATATAAATGATGGTATTTATCACCTACATATGACACTGTCTCTCTTCCTTTTCCCATTCATTTGCTTTATTCTCATCAAGCCATATATCTAGGACAAAAGAAAGATTAAGACACAAATTTCCAAGAATTGTCAAGTATAATAAGACTGAGTAAGCAACAATATTATAAAATGAAAATGGGCAATGGTTCAGCTAACTTTTTTTTTAATTGTTTTTAACGTTTATTTATTTTTGAGAGACAGATCATGAGCTGGAGAGAGGCACAGAGAGGGGGAGACACAGAATCTGAAGCAGGCTCCAGGCTTCAAGCTGTCAGCACAGAGCCAGATGAGGGGCTCGAACCCACAAACCGTGAGATTGTGACCTGAGCTGAAGTAGGCTGCTTAGCCGACTGAGCCACCCAGGCGACACTGAACTCCTACTTTTATTCTGTTCACTGTCACTTTCAATCCAATCTGGTAGTGTTTCTGCTGAAATAATTGTCTCAAACACTTCCTGAGTCCACCATGGATTTCAATGAAGTTTACCCCTTTAGAAAAAAGCCACACCTACAGATCCTTTCCAGATAACCTGTACCTGTGGCCCCTGCTCAGATAGCTGAGGAACATTTCTCTTAAGCTTCCTAGAAGTACTATCATGTGGTTGGAAGTCACATCCAAACCGCTTGAAAGAGCTCCTTGTGCAACTGAATACTCCCACCCCTCAATCCTTCTGAAATTTTGATCAAAGATTATATAGTTACACTGTCACATTTTTTCTTTGTGCCACACTATCTTAATTTTTGCATCTTTTTCTGTTAGAATAAATTGAGAATTTTCAGATTCATCCAGTCCTGGTTCCTTTTTGTTTCACAATTCTTTCCTCCATTTATCTCTCTTCTCTTCATTTCATTAAAAGCAGCAAGAAGAAACCAGGTGAAACCTTCTTACATTGCTTTGAAATCTCCCCAGCTCTACCACAGAGTTCAGCTTTCTGCATAACTATAGGAGGCAATTTCAAAATTTTTCTGCAACTCTTGACCTGGATTCCCCTTCTCCAGTTCCCAATAACATAGTCTTTAATTCCTTCTAAGACTTCACTAGCAGTATCCTTAAAGTCCAGATTTCTGTTAACCCTTAATATAGGGCAGATAGAGCTGGATCTAGAAACACATTGCCATATTTCCCTCCCTGATGCACACCAGGAAGTTAGGACCATGCAGAAAATCACTTCATAACTTGAAGTCTGTCCCTCAGGCACAGGCCTGAGAGGTATTTCAAGGTGTTTCTCTCCTCCCTCCATCTATCCACAACCATTCTACATCCATGAAGTTTCTACATCCAGAAATAGAAACTCCCAGAAACAACTTACAGAATGAGGACAGAGAAGAAGGTACGAAAGTAGGGTAGCTATAATTTATGTTTATTTGTTTGCCAAATATAAAATGCTCTTATGTCTTTTTTTCAGATCTTTAAAATAAGGAAGTTTGCCTGGGGAACCTCAAAAGGCCCTTTAATTCTAATTTTTGTGATTTTATGATTTGAAAAGATAAAATTTAAATTAGTGCCGGTGTTGAAGTAGAACTTTCAAAAATGCTAGTCTTGGCACTGAAACCAAGCCCTTGATCCAGTGTCAGTTGAGAGCTCAGTGATGTTGGCCCCTACTAATATTCCAGCCACCCAGAACCCAGGGAAAGCTGAGTGAAAAGTAAGGTCTAAGAATTAGGAGGCCAACTTGGGTAATCAGCAGTCAACTTATAGATGAAAATGAGCACCTTCGTGGGCACATCATAAATACACACCAAAAATCTGTCACACTCAAACTCCAAGTCCCAGGGGGAGATTTGCTAAAATGGATTACCTCCCAGACTGGTAAACATACAGGTAAACCCACAGATAAAATATCTCCTTTTCCCATCCCCCTGACATCTTTTATTTACCCTGCTACTTTCTATGAGTGATTCTGCTTCTGGGTATGTTTAGATTTATTTCAGAGCAGTTGCTTTCATTTCCATCTTATTGTTTTACTCAAGGTTAAACCTTAATGTGGTGATATTGGAATGTGTCCCCACCTCCCCAGTGGTCTAGGTGCTCAGGACTGAGCACTCTTTGTTACAACCCCTCAGTTTCTTCTAATGTGCCCCCAGCCCTGAGAAACACAGGCCTAGAATACTTTAAGGAGGCTGCTCCTCCGTCTGGCCTCCAGGGGGCAATCGTGCCACTAACACAACTCTCAGAACAATGAGAAGATGCTGACACTCTCTGGGGGTGGGTGAGAGGCCTGAACTCAGGACAAAAAAGGAATAAGGATGAAAATTAGAAGCCTGAATAATATTGAGGTAATTGAGGCGGAATCTCTTTAAAATTCTCTGAAACTTTAGGAAAGTCTGTGAGCAACTCTTTCCTTCTCCTGCAAGCACAATTTTCCCAAAGCCTGTCTTCTACCCAATCCCAGGCTTGTAAACCTCTCCATTGGGAGAAGCTCCCCATTTCATTATCATGCCTTTGGGCAAGATGCACTTTATAACAATGGTTATAAAGATTCATCCTTTATAATAAACCCCTGTCAGAAGAATAACTTGGTCAGGAGAACTTGTTACTTATCTTGAGTAGGTCATCCTAAGCTTTACATGTACCTGTTGGTACTCATGTCATCTTTGACTCTTCTGGAATGATAATTTCAGCAGCCAGCATTTCAGGGTTTTCTGAAATAGTTCTCAGAAACAACCTGGATAAAGGCCACGGATCTTCTGTGGTTTGTATGTTAAGATACATCAGGGTAATGGCAAGTTGTGGGGTTGGGAGGGCCCAGGTTTGTATGTTAAGATACATCAGGGTAATGGCAAGTTGTGGGGTTGGGAGGGCCATGATTAGTTCAAGGAGCTCAGGAACTGTCAAAATAAACATTCAGCTGCCTACCTATCTGGCGAAGAATCCTAATGGACTCTGGGATAATGATCGTTTATGAACAAAGTTGTTTAATATCCTTAAAAAATAAAACATTTTTACAAAGAAACTTGAGAAAAATTATACCAATTTTTAAAAATGCAATGGATATGAACAAATAATTTCCAAATTAAAAAAAAAAAGCACAAATATGAAAAGAATCCAACCTCATGATGAAAAAGTGCATTATAAAACAAGGATATAATATTTTTTTCTCTACAAATTGTTAAATAATATTTTTAAATCATTAGATGCTGATGTCATGAAACAAAACTCTTAGAAAATACTATAGAAATGTCAAGTTGTCTCCCTTCAAAATGACAAAACAAAGGAATTTACCCCAAAAGAAAGAACACAAAGAAAAGACAGCCAGGGATTTAACCAACACAGATCCTAATCCCTTTTTGCAGAGATAAAAGAAGTAAAAAATAGCCAGAATGAAATTAAAAATGTTATAACTAAACTGTAATCATGGATGGATGCAGCGGTGCAAGGATGGACGAGGTAGAACAGAAAATCAGTGATATAGAGGACAAACTTATAGAGAATAATGAAGCAGAAAAAAAGAGGGAGATGAAGACAAAAGAGCATGATTTAAGAATTAGAGAAATCAGTGAACCATTAAAAAGGAACAACATCAGAATCATAGGAGTCCCAGAAGAGGAAGAGAGAGAAATAGCGGTAGAAGGCTTATGTGAGGAAATCATAGCAGAAAACTTTCCTAACCTGGGGAAAGACACAGACATAAAAATCCAGGAAGCACAGAGGACCCCCATTAGATTGAACAAAAAGTGACCATCAACAAGGCATATCATACTCAAATTCGCAAAATACTCAGGCAAGGAGAGAATCATGAGAGCAACAAGGGAAAAAAAAGTCCTTAACCTACAAGGGAAGACAGATCAGGATTGCAGCAAACCTATCCACAGAAACTTGGCAGGCCAGAAAGGAGTGGCAGGATATATATAATGTGCTGAATCAGAAAAATATGCAGCCAAGAATTCTTTATCCAGCAAAGCTGCCATTCAAAATAGAAACAGAGATAAAGTTTCCCAGACAAACAAAAATTAAAGGAGTTTGTGACCACTAAACCAGTCCTGCAAGAAATTTTTAGGGGGACTCTCTGAGGGGAGAAAAGATGAAAAAATAAATAAATAAATACCAAAAGCAATAAAGATTAGAAAGGACCAGAGAACACCACCAGAAACACCAACTCTACAAGCAACATAATGGCAATGAATTTATATCTTTCAGTACTCTAAAAGTCAATGGACTCAATGCTCCAATCAAAAGACATAGGGTAACAGAATGGATAAGAAAACAAGATCCATCTATATGCTGTTTACAAGGGACCCCCTTTAGACCTAAAGACACCTTCAGGCTGAAAATAAGGGGATAGAGAGCCATCTATCATGCTAAGTATATACATATCATGTCAAATATATGAATCAATCACAAACATAGATGGAGAACAATCTATCATTCTAAGTATATAAATATCATGTCAAATATATGAATCAATTAATCACAAATGTAAAGAAACTCATTGATAGTAATACCATAATAGTAGGAGTCTTCAACACCCCACTCACAGCAATGGACAGATCATCTAATCAAAAAATCAACAAGGAAACAGTGGCTCTGAATGACACACTGGACCAGATGGACTTAACAGATATATTCAGAACATGTCATCCTAAAGCAGCAGAATATACATTCTTCTCCAGTGCACATGGAACGTTCTCCAGAATAGACCACATACTGGGACACAAATCAGCCCTCAACAAGTACAAAAAGATTGAGATTATGCCATGCATATTTTCAGACCACAACGCTATGAAACTCGAAATCAACCACAAGAAAAAATTTGGAAAGGTAACAAATACTTGGAGACTGAAGAACATCCTACTAAAGAAAGAATGGGATAACCAGAAGTTAAAGAGGAAATTAAAAAGTATACGGAAGTCAACCCAAAATCTCCGGGACACAGCAAAGGTGGTCATAAAAGGAAAGTATATAGCAATCCAGGCCTTCCTAAAGAAGGAAGAAAGATCTCAGATACACAACCTAACCTTACCTTACCTTAAAGAGCTGGAAAAAGAACAGCAAATGAAACCCAAATCAGCAGAAGACAGGAAATAATAAAAATTAGAGTATAAATTAATGCTATCAAAACCAAAAAAAAACAAAAAAAACAAACCAGTAGAACAGATTAATGAAACCAGAAGCTGGTTCTTGGAAAGAATTAACAAAATTGATAAACCACTAGCCGTTGGATCAAAAAGGAAAAGGAAGGGACCCAAATAAATAAAATCAAGAATGAAAGAGGAGAGATCACAACCAACACAACAGAAATAAAAACAATAATAAGAGAATATTATGAGCAATTATATGTCAATAAAATGGTCAATCTGGAAGAAATGCACAAATTCCTAGAAACATATACACTACCAAAACTGAAACAGGAAGAAACAGAAAACTTGAACAGACCCATAACCAGTAAGGAAATCGAATTAGTAATCAAAAATCTGCCAAAAAACAAGAGTCCAGGGCCAGATGGCTTTCCAGGGGGAATTCTACCAAACATTTAAGGAAGAGTTAACACCTATTCTCTTGAAGCTGTTCCAAAAAATAGAAATGGGGGCGCCTGGGTGGTGCAGTCGGTTAAGCGTCCGACTTCAGCCAGGTCACGATCTCGTGCTCCGTGAGTTCGAGCCCCGCGTCAGGCTCTGGGCTGATGGCTCAGAGCCTGGAGTCTGTTTCCAATTCTGTGTCTCCCTCTCTCTGCCCCTCCCCCGTTCATGCTCTCTCTCTCTCTATCCCAAAAATAAATAAACGTTGAAAAAAAAATTAAAAAAAAAAATAGAAATGGAAGGAAAACTTCCAAACTCTTTCTATGAAGCCCACATTACCTTGATTCCAAGACCAGAGACCCCACTAAACAGGAGAACTATAGACCAATTTCCCTGAAGAACATGGATGCAAAAATCCTCAACAAGATATTAGCTAACCAGTTCCAACAATACATTAAAAAAATTATTCACCATGACCAAGTGGGATTAATACCTAGGATGCAGGGCTCGTTCAATATCCACAAAACAATCAATGTGACTCATCACATCAATAAAAGAAAGGACAAGAACCATATGATCCTCTCAATAGATGCAGAGAAAGCATTTGACAAAATACAGCTCCGTTTCTTGATAAAAACCCTCAAGAAAGTAGGGATAGAAGGAGCATACCTCAAGATCATAAAAGCCATATATGAACGTCCCAATGCTAATATCATCCTCAATGGGGAAAAACTGAGAGCTTTCCCCCCAAGGTCAGGAACAAGACAGGGATGTCCATTTTCGCCACTGTGATTCAACATAATATTGGAAGTCTTAGCCTCTGCAATCAGACCACACAAAGAAATAAAAGCATCCAAATCGGCCAGGAGGAGGTCAAACTTTCACTCTTCACAGATGACATGATATTCTATATGGAAAACCCTAAAGATTCCACGAAATAACTGCTAGAACTGATTCATGAATTCAGCAAAGTTGCAAGATATAAAATCAACGCACAGAAATCGGTTGCATTCCTATATACCAACAATGAAGCTACAGAAAGAGAAATCAAGGAATCTATCCCATTTACCATTGCCCCCAAAACCATAAAATACCTAGGAATAAATCTAACCAAAGAGGTAAAAAATCTATACACTGAAAACGATAGCTTATGAAAGAAATTGAAAAAGACACCAAAAAATGGAAAAAGATTCCATGCTCCTGGATAGGAAGAACAAATATTGTTAAAATGTCAATACTACCCAAAGCAATCTACATATTCAATGCAATCCCTATCAAAATAACACCAGCATTCCGCACAGAGCTAGAACAAATAATCCTAAAATGTGTGTGGAACCAGAAAAGACCCCAAATAGCTAAAGCAATCTTGAAAAAGAAAACCAAAGCAGGAGGCATCACAATCCCGGACTTCAAGCTATACTACAAAGCTGTCATCATCAAGACAGTATGGTACTGGCACAAGAACAGACACTCAGATCAGTGGAACAGAAGAGAGAACCCAGAAATGGACCCACAATCATATGGTCAACTAATCTTTGACAAAGTAGGAAAGAATATTCAGCAGAATACATACAGTCTCTTCAGCAAGTGGTGCTGGGAAAACTGGACAGCGACATGCAAAAAAATGAACCTGGGCCACTTTCTTACACCATACACAAAAATGAACTCAAAATGGATGAAAGACCTCAATGTAAGACAGGAAGCCATCAAAATCCTTGAGGAGAAAGCAGGCAAAAACCTCTTTGATCTTGGCTGCAGCAACTTCTTATTCAACATGTCTCTGGAGGCAAAGGAAACAAAAGCAAAAATAAACCACTGGGACTGCATCAAAATAAAAATCTTATGCACAACAAATGAAACAATCAGCAAAACTAAAAGGAAACTGACAGAATGGGAGAAGATATTTGCAAATGACATATGTGTTAAAGGGTTAGTATCCAAAATCTATAAAGAACTTACCAAACTCAACACCCAAAAAACAAAGAATCCAGTGAAGAAATGGGCAAAAGACATGAATAGACACTTCTCCAAAGAAGACATCCAGATGGGCAACTGACACATGAAAAAATGTTCAACATCACTCATCATCAAGAAAATACAATTGAAAACCACAATGAGATACCACCTCACATCTGTCAGAATGGCTAACATTAACAACTCAGGCAGCAACAGATATTGGCGAGGATACGGAGAGAGAAGATCTCTTTTGCATTGCTGGTGGGAATCCAAGCTAGTGCAGCCACTCTGGAAAACACTATGGAGGTTCCTCGAAACACTAAAAATAGAACTACCCTACGACCCAGTAATTGCACTACTAGGCATTTATCCACGGGATACAGGTGTGCTGTTTTGAAGGGACACATGCACCCCCATGTTTATAGCAGCACTATCAACAATAGCCAAAGCATGGAAAGAGCCCAAATGTCCATCGATGGAGGAATGTGGTATATAAATATATAATGTGGTATATAAATATATAATGTGGTATATAAGATGTGGTCTATAAATATACCATAAAGAATGTGGTATATAAATATATAATGGAGTATTACTCAGCAATCAAAAAGAATGAAATCTTGCCATTTGCAACTACATGGATGGAACTGGAGGGTATTATGCTAAGTGATATTAGTCAGTCAGAGAAAGACAAACATCCTATGACTTCACTCATATTAGGACTTTAAGAGACAAAACAGATGAACATAAGGGAAGGGAAACAAAAATGAAATATAAAAACAGAGAGGGGGACAAAACAGAAGAGACTCATAAATATGGAGAATAAACTGAGGGTTACTGGAGGGGTTCTGGGAGGGAGGGATTGGCTAAATGGGTAAGGGACACTAAGGAATCTACTCCTGAAATCATTGTTGCACTATATGCTAACTAATTTGGATGTAAGTGTTTAAAAAATTTTTTAAATAAAATTAAATAAATAAATAAATAAATAAATAAATAAATAATATGGTTCTTTGGAAAGAACTAGAAAATAGGCAATTCTCTGATAAGAAATCTCAAGGAAATTAAGAAGATAGAAAAATACTATGTAAAGGAAGACACAGACACAGCAAAAATTTAAATAATTATAAGAACATGCAAGGAATAAATCCATACAAATTAATCAGAAAACTTGAACAAAATGTAAAACTTTCTAACAATTATCACTCAGCAAAACTGAAAAGAAAAGTTGAAAACTGGAATTAAATGTACCAGAATTTAAACTGAAATTTCAATCTTTATACATACATATGGTTTCACAGGCAAGTTACATCAAACCCAAGACCAATAATTTCCATACCTGTGCTAAGAAAAATTAAAACAGCAAGGCTACTACTCAACACATTTTATGAGACCAAGAGAACCACAATTACAAAAATAAACAAAAAGATGACAAATAACAATTATAGACCAATATTACTTATGAAAAGCAATGACTGCACGTAAATTATTATCAAACCAGCATTGGATTTTAAAAAGTAATACTAATACACCATGATCATTTAGGATTCATCTCAGGAGTATGAGAAAGATTAAATATTAGTGCATGCAACATACCACACATAAAAACAGTAACTAAAATTATCTCACTAAATGCAGAAAAGTGAGTTGGGTCAAGTTTAACATGTATTTCTAATTGAAGTCTCTTCACAAACTAGGAAGAAAAGGAACTTTCTTAACCTGAACAAGGGAATCTTTGAATTTGTTTTCAAAGGGAGATGTTAAAAGCATTCCCTTAAAAATTTGAAAAAGAGAAAGATTTCCAATGTTATTCTTTCTATTCTATATTTCAATCAATGTCCTAACGACTACAGTAAAATAATAAAAACATTAGAACTGGAAGAAGAAAACATCTATCATTAATCATAGTTACCTGATTCCATTGCTGGGGGAGAAAGTGTACAAATGAGCCTAGAATGTCTTCTCCTCCCAGAAAACTAGGAAACTATCACAGATTACAGAGGCCATGTCACAAAGACTCAGGACCTAGCCTGAAAAGATTTGTTCTAGTTAAGATGGGACATTTCCCACATCAATAAGACCATGAATCCAATCAACTGAAACACATCAAGTATGTTTAAATCCATGAGTTCATAAAACAGTCCTCCTTAATTACTTTTAGGATTTATCCTGGTTGCCAGAGATTTGCTTGGGACTATTTTGGTGTTTGTCCTGAGAAACGCCTCCATCTCAGGCAAGCAGGGATGGTATAGTCACCATAGAGGGGAATCAGCTCATTATCGTACAAACTGATAAATGAATGGAAAGTGTCTTACACTTAACCTTAAAGTTAATCAATTATTTGACAAGGAAAATTATCTTAATAGAAATGCTTCAGTTAAAAAATGAAGTAGAAATGATATAATTAGAATATCATCAATTTGCAAACCAACTCCTAATCAAAAAACAGATCTAGTCATTGTTTATCAACAGTCACTATCACACACACCCGAAAAGACAATCTGACCTTACTTGTCTCCTGAGTAAAGTACACAACCCCATGATGTCTGGGATTTGCTTTAATCTAATCAGAACTCAAAGAGGTATAGATGTGTAGGGTGATGCGGGTGTAGACGAACAAGACTGGCTAAGACTTGATAATTGTGCAACCTACACAATGAGTACAAGCTCTTCCATTGCACTATTCTTTCTTTGGTAGATGTTTAAGTTTTCCGTAATTAAAAACTTTGAAATAACATAGTTAACATACAAATAAATTTCCAGAAATGCAAAAACTTATATTTACAATGTCCATTGATTTTTATTTAAAACAATCAAAAGAGGAAACAAAACAATTTCAAACAAGGATGTTTAAACAAATTAAGTTATACTTACACAGAAGAGTATGGAGCTATAAAAATCACATTTTCACATGCAGTTGAATGACATGGTGGCATATTCATACACATTATGTTCAACGCAAAAAAGTTTTTTAATTTGATCCCAATTCCATTAGAGGATGCATATTTGCAATAAAAACTACTGAAAGAAAGCAACGAGATGTTAACAGCATTTACCTCTGGGTAATGAGATTGTGATTGGATTTTATTGTCTACTTCTCCCTTTTGGTTATGTCCACATTGGACAAGTTTTCTTTCATGATAAACCATACACAAATGTTATCCATCAATCAGACAACAGGGGCCTGGAGAAAGAGAGGCAGGAGGCAGACACAGACAGCAGGAAGTGTGACTAAGCTTACGTATGCAGAAGGTCCACTGCCAGCTCTATAGAAGCAAGGCCACGGAGCCACCCAGTTCCAGTGACACTGCAAAGGGCCTGCAGGTGGCAGACAGAACAAGAGCCATTTCACCAGTTGGAAGGTCCCAGGATGCAGTCCGGATTGAGTGCTTTCTGGTGCACAGTGGTAGCCTTCATCCACTTTGGTAAGGAGCCCACCACCCCTGCAGCCCGGGACTGAGGGAGGGGTTTGAGAAAGATGTTGGAAGAGAACTTGACTGTGCCTTTTTCACTTTGTTTTCTGGGTGAAAAGTGGCTATTTGTGACAACTTTCTTGGGAGCAATGTCAGCAGCTAAGCTACTTTTTTCTTCTTCTCTACAGGTTCCAGCAATACACAGAGTGTCACTCAAACTCCAAGTCCAGTGAATACACAAGAGGGAGAATCTGTGAGCTTGCACTGTAGTTTCACACTCAGCTATACTCACTATGTGATGAGCTGGTTTCAACAGCTGTCCAATGGAAAGATGACTGAAATCATTACTCTTTATTCTGGTAACACGAACACTAGGAAAGGACGATATTCTGTGTCACATCAGAAAGGAAACAAAGCACTAAGTCTCACCATCACAGGCTTGATGCCTACAGACTCAGGTGTCTATTTCTGTGCTGTTGGAGAAACTGCACGGTGGGAGGAGTGACAGGGAGAGTCTTACAAAAACCCCCTGGGCTGAGCATGAAATAGCCACCTGCTCCAGAAGCTTAGGAGAAAACAACCCACAGAACAGGAAAAGGTAAACAGAAGGTAGGGTGGGTGGCACTGGTGGGTCTAGAGAGGAAGCTGATGAATATTCTAGCAATAATCTTCCCACATCTGGTATCCAATGAAGAGTTGTGGTTACAAGATCCCAGCCTCAAGAGCATTTTCACCTCAGAACCACATAGCCAATCAGGATATGCATCCATCTTTTCTGCTGCCCAATATCCATCCCTCCTTGTCTGGTGACCACACCTGGATTTTCCCTGGATAAACAAGCCATGCCTCCTCCTACCCCATGTTTGGGTTTAGATGAGACTGAGCCCAGCCTTGGACACCCTGGCTAATTAACATAATTAATCTCTGACCACAATGATTGTTTCAAGGATGGGTACCTGCCCCAAGTCTACATCCCAAAACTTAATATGAAACTCTTAGGAATATGGCTGGGGATGGAGGAAGCTAGGATATACCCCTACAGTTGCCAGCACCCCTCTTCCGACCAAAAAGGAAGAGCATGATCCTGAAAAGAGAATGAAACTGAGATCCCTTAACCTTGTTTGAGGTACAGACTCTGCAACGATTAGAGATCTACTTGGGATTTTTCAGTTGTGCACCCCAGCTGTCTTTGCTTGTGTTCCTCCAGAAGAAAACAAGGATTCTAGTGCAAGTGCTTTAGTTGGGAGGTGATCCCAGGATGCCTGGCAGGGGCAGTGGGAACAGTGACAGGAAGGGAATTCAGCCAGTGAAGGGCATGTGTGTTAATGCAATCCCTATCACAATACCACCAGAATTTTTCATAGAGCTAGAACAAACAATCCTAAAATTTATGTTGTTCACAAAAGACCCAAAATAGCCATGCAATCCTGAAAATAGTAAAGCAAAGTAGAGGCATTGCTATTCTGGACTTCAAGGTATGTTACAAAGCTATAGTCAGTCAGTACAGTATGGTACTGGCATAAAACACAAATCAATGGAACAGAATAAAGAATCTAGAAATGAACCCACAACTATATGATCACCCCTCTGACAAAGCAGGAAAGAATATTCAATGAAAATCTTCAGCAAATGGTGTTGGGAAAACTGGACACAACATGCAGAAGAATGAAATTGGACCACTTTCTGGACCATACACAAAATAAATTCAAAATGGATGAAAGACCTGAACATGAGATAGGATACCATCAAATTCAACAGGAGAACACAGGCAGTAACCTCTGTGACATCGGCTGTGGCAACTTCTTACTGGACACATTGCCAGACCGAGGGCAACAAAACCAAACATGAACCTTTGAGACTTCATCAAGATAAAAAAGCTTCTGCACAGTACAGGAAACAATCAGCAAAATCTATGAAATGGAAGAAGATATTTGCAAATGACACATCTGGTAAAGGGTTAGTGTCCAAAATCTATAAAGAACTTAATTGGGGCGCCTGAGTGGCTCAGTCTGTTAAGCATCCAGCTTTGGCTCAGGTCATGATATCGTGGTTTGTGAGTTCGAGCCCCGCATCAGGCTCTGTGCCGACAGCTCGGAACCTGGAGCCTGATTCGGATTCTGTGTCTCCTTCTCTCTCTGCCCCTCCCCCACTTGTGCTCTGTCTCTCTCTATCAATAATAAATAAATGTAAAACAAACAAACAAACAAAAGAACTTAATCAACTCAACACCCAAAAAACAAATAATCCAGTTAAGAAATGAGCAGAAGACATGAATAGGCACTTTTCCAATGAGGACATCCAGATGGCTAACAGACACATGAAAAGAGGCTCAACATCACTCATCATCAGGGAAATACAAATCAAACCACAATGAGATACCACTTCACACCTGTCTGAATGGCTAAAATTAATAACACAAGAAACAACAGGTGTTGGCAAGGATGTGAGGGAAGGGGAGCCCTCTTGCACTTTTGGTGGGGATGCAAACTGGTGCAGCCACTCTGGAGAACAGTATGGAGGTTCCCCAAAAGTTAAAAATAGAACTACCCTATGATCCAGCAATTGCATTACTAGGTATTTACCCAAAGGATACAAAAATACAGATTTGAAGGGATAACTGGACCCCGATATTTATAGCAGCATTATCACAATAGTCAATCTATGGAAAGAGCCTGATGAAGAGAGGTGGATGGGTGTGGGCTAGAAGTGTGATGGGCATTAATGAGAGCACTCATTTGGATGAGCACTGGGTGTTTCATGGAATTGAATCATTGAATTCTACACTAGAAACCAATATTGCACTGTAATTCACTGAATACAATTGAAATTTTAAAAAATGAGAAAAATCAATCCATCGATCAGGGCCTGTGTATTCTCCTGCCAACTGCCACTATGAGCAACAAGACTTTCGTCATACCAGGGAACTTCTGACAACACATGGGAGACATTTGCTTCAACTTGTCCCATTTGAGGCCCAGAGGAGCTAAGGTATTGATACCCCAAATCCTGTGTGTCACTGGTGGAGGACAGTGCCCAGGGATATGAGTTGTAATTCCCCAACACTTATGTCTGCCAAGAGGCTGTGCAGTAAAAGAAAGCCCTTAGGCAAAGAAACCCAAGCTTTGGCAGGAGGAAGGGGACAGTGTGCACTGACGTCTTAAGCACAAAGGGATACAGGGAAGACACCAAAAATGCCACACAATTTCTCTTTTTTTAATAAATTATTCTGAGATGGGCTTTCCGTGACTTGCAATCAAGAGACCTAACTAAAAACACTAATAAAGATACCATTGGGTGAAACGAGTTAACCAAACAAAATAGTTTAATATTACTTTTTAAAACTCCTGGCTTGCTGCAGGGGAGACAGGTTACAACTCCTCAGACTGTCCAGATTAGATCAGTTGTTCAGCCCTTTCCTCCCACGTCATCCAGGGTGATAAGGGGGAGGGACAAATTTAACACTGTACCTGTTATTACACTGAACATTTAACTGTTCTCTCCCCTTTGAGACTCTTCTGCTCAGGGTCACCTTGCTTACTGCTGCCAGATTAATCCCTACTGTGTCCCTCCAAAGAATTTTGCTTATTTAAGACTTCTGGATTCCTTGTGAGACTGTGCTTTTCCCAAATCTCAATTCCTGCTCCTGCTCCTGCCAGCTGCTTCTCCAGAAACAGTTTCCTCCCCATCTCTACCTTTTGAACTCACTGTCTCTCAAAATCTAGGTCACGCTTTGATGTTTCTGAAGATAGCTCGGAAGCAATGAGCATACCTAGATCTCGTATCTTGGTTTCTAATACAATTTTTCAGTACAAGGAACCAGGGCTCCTTGGAGAAATGGCTGATTCTAGGGCTGGCACAGGGAATATTCCAGATAAATCTGTAGTATCTTAAAATGTTAAAAAAAAAAAAAAAAAAAAAAAAAAGAACCACCACCACCTACGATGGGGCTATGTTAAGGAGACATCAGAGTCAACTAAAAAAGCTCCCTGTGGCTGAAACTAGAACAATTTAAGCAATAAAGTATAAAATAAATATCCATGAATCACTGATATAAATAAATCATTGAAAAAGTGTGAGGCAGAACAAACTTCCCATGCTTTAGAACTCTAAATAATTAATTTCGATACTCCACATTTCTGACTCCTCAAATGTGTGCTGCTCATAGTGACTTCCTTCCAAAAGGGACAGTGTGGTAAGTGTGACAAAAGAGCAACAGTGGATTGGGGCACCTGGGTGACTCAATCCATTAAGCCTCTGACTCTTGATTTTGGCTCAGGTCATAATCTCACAGCTTGTGAGACTGAGCTCTGGACTGTCTGCTTGGGATTCTCTCTCTCCCTACCTCTCTGCACCTCCCCCGCTCACTATCCCTCTCTCTCTCTAAAAATGAATGAATAGATTATTTTTAAAAAAATAGAAAAGGGCAATAGTGGAGAAACCTGCCAAACACCAGTTTAGCTCGCTGATCATGGTCAAAATCACCAGAGATGTTGATAGCATGTCCCCTTGATATGACGTGAAGAGAAATGGCACGTTACCTCTGTGATCTTCCTCCCCAAAACCCATAACCTCAGTCTAATCATGAGGAAATCATCAGAAAAATCCCAATTTAGGGGCATTCTGCGAAGCATCTAACTAATACTCCTAAAAATTGTCAAGGTCATCAAAAATAAGAAAAATCTGAGGACCGCCTGGGTGGCTCTGTCAGTTGAGCATCCAACTCTTGATTTTGTCTCTGGTTATGATCCCAGACTTGTGGGAAGGAGACTGCATTGGGCTCAACACAGAGCATGGAGCCTGCTGGGATTTTCTCTCTCTCTTTCTCTCTCTCTCTCTCTCTCTCTCTCTCTTTCTCTCTCTCTCTCTCTCTCTCTCTCTCTCTCTCTCTCTCTTTCTCTCTCTCCCTCTCTCTCTCTCTATCTATCTCTCAGCCTCACTCCCCTGCTTATGCTCTTTTTCTCTCTAAAATAAAATAAACTTTAGGTTGCCTATGTGGTTCAGTCAATTAAGCATCCAACTTCAGCTCAGGTCATGATTTCACCTTTCATAGGTTTGAGCCCCGCATCAGACTCTGTGCTGACAGCTCAGAGCCTGGAGCCTGCTTCAGATTCTGTGTCTCCCTCTCCCTCTGCCCCCCCCCCCCCCCGCTTGTGCTCTATCTCTGTCTCTCTCTCTCAAAAATAAACAACAAAAAAATTTTTAAGTTTACAAGAAACAAATAAAATAAAATAAAATTTAAAGAAACATTTAAAAAACAAGAAAAATCTGAGAAATTGCCATAGTCAACAGGAGCCTGAGGAGACATGAAAACTAAATGTAATGTGGTCTCCTTGTGGGACTCTGCAGGAGATGAAGAACTTTAGGCAAATCAAAGTAAAACTACTGAAGTATGAACTTTAGCCAATAATAATATATCATCATCCATTTCTTAATTGTGGCAAATGTACCATTTTAAGATGTTCATCGTAAGGGAAACTGGGTGTGCAGTATGGAAAGTATGTGTACTATCTTCACAACTTTTCTGTAAATCCAAAACTGTTCTCAAAGTGAACATTTATTACAAAAAGCTTACAAAACTATAGGTTTCTCATGACCTGCACTTTGTGGAGGGAGAATTGCAATTTAAATATGTCATTATGTATACCTCAAAAGGAATTTTGAACTGTGTTATCCGTACATAGCCACTAGCTAACAAGGCTCCTAAACACTTGGATTGTGATGAGTCCAAATAAAGATGTGCTGTGAATTTAATATAAACACAAAGTTTCAAAGACTTAGTATAAAGAAAATAATGTAAACAATCCTATTAATATTTTTATGAACCAATGTTAAAATGATATTTGGGGATTACCAGGTTAAACAAAATATATTTTTAAAATTAGTTTTATATACTTATATATAGTTTCTTTTAATGTGGCTACTAAAAATTTTAAATTAGTTATGTGGCTCACATTAAATTCTCTTCATAGCAGTGGACTAAAAGATAGACATGAAATGTTAATAATAGTTATTCCAGCAGTAGAATTCAGGGTAATTGTTTTAGCTTTCCTTTTTCTAATTTTTCTTCAATAAATGTGTGTTCCTTGTACAATAAAAAAAAGTAATAAAAATAAAAAGACACAAAGAACTATTGCTGTGAAATGTCACCCTGAAAGATGGAAGCACCGAGCACAAACGTCAAGCCAGAGAGTCCTTCATTAATTAATTATTCATCCATTCATTTGAATATATATACATTAAGTATCCCATGTAGAAGGCACTGGGACAGTTGCTGGGAATACAAATACACACAAAAAAAGTTGAATTATAATTATTTCCTACAAGTTCACTTTCCACTTGGCCAGTTAGGCTTATAAATAAAATTTTAAAACACTGTAGGGTGAGTGATACTACGGAATTCCTGTTGTCAATTCTCTATTTCCTGCCTTAAATGTTGCTGTTTTCTAGCTCCAACCTTAGTCTAATTCTCTGTCCACACCTGCACTGAAACTAATACCTGTGTGCTAATGACTGTGCCTCTAACCTTGATTTTGCTCCAGACCTATGTATGCAGCCCACAGCCTTTCGGTCACGTGACCCTTGAGCAATATAAAATGTATAAGCCTAAAACCCATAATCTTTTCACCTTCCCTACTTCAAACTCTTCTGCCTCCATATTTCTTGTCTTAATTAGTGATACTGTCTTACCTTACAGCTCTGCGTAAAAGGCAGATTTAGGTATTTTACTTCACTTCTCACAGCTCTTTAGACTTAGCCTGGCACAAGCCCACATATGATTCGCATTTAGCTGCCTCATCTCCTGACATATCTGTCACCAATGTAGACCTGGAATTACCAAAATACTAAATTCAGGTTATATCATGAGTTAACACACCTCTCGTCTCCATCCTTCCCTCTACCCTTCTCTTTGTTTGGAGTTTCCAACCTCATCACTACCTCCTCCTCGTGGTCCTCTGATATCTCCTCTCTAAAGCTTAATTTAAGGTCTAGGCAAATTTAAGATCTCTATCCTTTGGCTCCCTTTGAAATTTGTACATACTTCCAAAATAGCACTTATCTCCTTATATTTTATATTTTTATATTTATATTATTTTATAATATAAATATATATTTTTATATATTTATTGCTTTTATATTTAAATATACTTTTTATATTTAAATATACTTTTAAATATACTTTTATATTTAAATATACTTTTATATTTATTGCTTGCTTCCTCTGGGGTACTCAATTTCTTTTTTTTAATTTTTTTTTTACATTTTATTTATTTTTGAGAGAGAGAGAGAGAGAGACAGAGCACAAGTGGGGGAGGGGCCGAGAGAGAAGGAGACACGGAATCTGAAGCAGGCTCCGAGCTGTCAGCACAGAGCCCGATGTGGGGCATGAACCCACGAACCGTGAGATCATGACCTGAGCCGAAGTCAGTTGCTTAACTGACTGAGCCACCCAGGCGCCCCAAGGGGTACTCAATTTCTTGAGAGCAAGGATTATGTCTCTTTCACCTCGATATTCCCAACATGACACAGAACATGACAAGTAGAAGACTCTCAAGTTTACTGAATATTTCCCATCTTCCTCCACCTTTCTTCCTCTACTGGGATCACTCTTACCCCCTAGAATAGTTCCTTGAGTGCCCCAAGCAGGCTTCCACCTCTGGATATTTTTACTAGAGTAGTCTTGCTTCAAATGGTTGCCTTCACCCATCATTCAGATCACTGCTCAAATGCTACCTCATCATAGATGTCTTTCCTTCAACCATATATAGCTACTAGTCACCCAACCCATCCCCCTTTACCCTTACCCTGTCTCACATTTTTTCATGGCAGTCATCATTAGCAGACATCACTTTATATATTTGTTGGCATATTCTTATCTGTCTATCCACCAGAATAAAAGCATCAAGAAGCATAGGACTTTGTCTGAATTATTCAACAAATGAATAAAGGTCTGATGCATGTATAAAAAAATTAATGATGTTATTTATCACCTAAACATGACACTGTCTCTCTTCCATTTCCTCTTCATCTGCTTTTATTCTCAACAAGACATATATCTAGGACAAAAGAAGGATTAAGACACAAAACTCCCAGAATTGTCAAGGATAGTAAGACTCAGTAAGGAATAATATAACTTAAAAAGGGGCAATGGTTCAGCTAACCAGCTATTAATTTTGTTTTCAGAATGCACTTTACCTTCTAATTCATTTATTCAAGAAATATTTATACCACACCTATCATTTGTTCCTTTTGAAAAGTTAAAAGCTGTCTTATGCATTTGTATCACTGTTCATAGTTTACAAGGTCCTTTCTGACATTCCAATGTATCCTCATAAACAATTCTTTTCCTAGAGGCTGCCCAGAGCTCCTAGTGGTCTCCTGCACTTTCTTTAGGCTTTTTCAACACGGCTGCTTACATCACAAGCCAGCAAGGAGAATCTCTCATCTTAGCTAAGACAGAAACCTTTCATAATGTAACAACAACAAAAAACAAAAAACAAAAACAAACAAACAAACAAACAAAAAACAGAGGCCTAGCTCCATCACCTTTGCATATTGTATTGGTTAGAAGCAAGTCACAGGTCCCTTCTACACTCAAAAGAAGGGATTATCCAAAGGCATGGACACCAGGAGGCAGGGACTTATCTCTCTACCAGAGTCCACCATCTGACCCCCAAAGATTCATATTCCTCCTACTTGCAAAATACATTCACACACACTCCCAAAGACCCTAAGAGTCTCATATCATATAGCGTCAGCTCATAGACAAAATCACATCATCTAAATGGTGTCCAAGTCCAAATGCAGCTCCTGGGTGTCATCTGTTAAGTACAGCTCCTGGGGCACAATTCCTCTCCATCTCTCAAGCTGCAAAACAAGCGACCCTCCCCCACAGATTACAGTGTTAGATCAGACACGACCGGGAAGGCACAGGTTAATAGCTAAAGACATTTGGGTCCAAAGAGTGGAAAACCAAGTGTAGAAACACTTGGAGAAATCCAGCTGGGCAAAACTTAGGAGTGCTTTGATTACATTTAAGGCCTGGAAATAAATCTCAACTGTGACCCCTTGGCTTTTACTTCTGCTTTCAGAGTCGTCTCTCTTCCTTCACAAAAGGTAACACATATTTGCAGTTGAGTAGTTTTATAAAACTGCTTCCTGCCAGTAGAGCTTTAGGGGTCTGACCTCCTCCTTTTATTCTGTATTCTGTCCCTTTCAATCCAAGCTGGTAGTGTTTCTGCTGAAATCATTTTCTCAAACACCTCCTGGGTCTCCCATGGATTTAAATGAAGTTTACTCCTTTAGAAAAAAGCCACCACCCACAGATACTTTCCAGAAAAACTGCACCTGTGGCCCGTGCTCTGATGGCTGAGGGACCAATCTCTTAAGCCTCTTAGAAGTCCTATCGTTTGCTTAGGAGTCACATCCAAACCTCTTGAAAGAGCTCCTTGTGTGACTGAATACTCCCACCCCTCAATCCTTCTGAGGTTTTGATGAAAAGTTATGTAGTCACACTGTCAGTTTTTTCGCTCTTAATTTTAGCACCTTTTTCCATTTGAAGAGATTGAGAATTTTCAGATTCATCCAGTCCTGGTTCCTATTTGTTTAACAATACTTTCCTTCATTCATCTCTCTTCTCTTCATTTCATTAAAAGCAGCAAGAAGAAACCCAGTGGTACCTTCATTCGTTGCTTTGAAATCTCCCAGCTCTACAACCAAGTTCAGCCTTCCACATAACTACAGAAGGCAATTTCAGAAAGTTTTCTACCACTACCTGACATGGATTCCTCTCCTCCATTTCCCAATAACATATTCTTACTTCTTGCTAAGACTTTACTAGCAGTATCCTTATATTCCAGATTTTTGCTAGCACTTAATATAGGGCAGATAGAGCATTTTCTAAGAAATACATTGCCAATTTTCCCTCCCTGATGCACACCGGGAAGTCAGGACCATGCAGAAAGTCACTTCAAAACTTAGTCTGGCCATCGGGCACAAACTTGACAGGTATTTCAAGGTGTTTCTCTCCTCCTTCCATCTCTTCCTGACCATTCTACATCCACCATGTTTCTACATCCAGAAATAGAAACTCTCAGAAACAACTAAGAGGAAGTCAGTAGGACTACTAACAGTGTTTTGTTTCTTTTAAATAGAGACAGTGGTAGGGAATTTGTAGGTCTATGAGTAATAGAAAGAATTCCCAAGTAGTGCTAGCTGAGAATTCTTGGACTTCTTGTATCCCATAAGATCAGAGCATGACAGGGCCAGGCAATGATATAGAGAATAAGGTACTAAAGTAGGGTAGCTGTACTTTATGTTTATTTGTTTGTTTGCCAAAACTAAAATGCTCTTATGGCTTTTTCAGATCTTGAAAATAAGGAAGTTAGGATGGGGAGCCTTAAAAGCCCCTTTAATTCTAATTTTATTTTTGTGGTTCTCTGATTTGAAAAGACAAAATATAAATTAATGCTGGTGTTGAAGTATAACTCTCAAAAAGCCAGTCTTAGGACTGAGACCAAGCCCTTGATGAAGTTTCAGTTGAGAGCTCAGTGATATTGGCCCCTATTAATATAGCCACCCAGAATTCAAGGAAAGCCGAGTTAAAAATGGAGTCTAGGAATTAGGAGTCCAACTTGGGTAATCAGCTGTCAATGAAAACGAGCACCTTCATGAGCACATCACAAATATACACCGAAACAGTCTCATGCTCAAACTCTAACTCCCAGGGTGAGATTTGCTAAAATGGATTACCTCCAAGACTGGTAAACCTACAGGTACAATATCTCCTTTTTCCATCTCCTGACATCTTTTATTTACCCTGCTACTTACTATGAGTAATTCTGCTTCTGGGTATGTTTAGATTTATTTCAGAGCAGTTGTTTTCATTTTCTTTTTATTTTTTCACCCAAGTGTAAACGTTAATAAGGCGATACTAGAATGTGTCCCCAAATCTCCAGTGGTCTAGGTGCTTAGGACTGAGCCTCTTTGTTACAACTCCTCAATTTCTTCTAATGTGCAGCCAGCCTGGAGAACCAAGACCTAGAATACTTTAAGGAGGCTGCTCCTCTGTCTGGCCTCCAGGGGGCAATCGTGCCACTAACACAACTCTCAGAATAATGAGAAGATGCTGACACTCTCTGGTGGTGGGTGAGAGGCCTGAACTTAGGACAAAAAAAGGATAAGGCTGAAAAATAGAAGTCTGAATACTATTGAGGTCATTGAAAGCAGAATCTCTTTAAAATTCTCGTATGGGGCACTTGGGTGGCTCAGCTAGTTAAGTGTCTGACTTTGGCTCAGGTCATGATCTCACAGTTTGTGAATTTGAGCTCCGTGTCAGGCTCTGTGAGGACAGCCTAGAGCCTGGAGCCTGCTTCAGATTCTCTGTCTCCCTCTCTCTTTGCCCCTACCCATTCATGCTCTCTCTCTTTCTCTCTCTCTCTCTCTCAAAAATAAACATTAAAAAATAAAAATAAGAGCTGCTGGTCAACATGGCAGAAAAGCAGGAGGATCCGAAGTCCCTTATCCCTCAAACACAGCAGTGTTAAGGCCAGAGGTCTTGGAATTCCCAGAGTCAGGGCTGCAGAGTGACAGAGACATCACTGGGGACAACCTGGCAGGCCATAGGTGCATGATTGCAAAGTGGGAGAGATAAAACGGGCAGCATAGGAATGGAGGGGAGGGATCCCCTTCTATGGAGAGACAAAGGGAAGAGAAAGAGAGGCTGTGAAAGTATAAGATTGTATTTGGACAAGAGAAAAACTACTGAGTGGGGAGTGGAAAAAACAGAGAAAGAACCAATTTCCTACTGTGGGGCTTTTTCCGGACTGGGGCCAGCTGCCCTGTTTGCATACCTGAGAAGGAGGGGAGCCAGCCTCACGCTCAGTAGTGAGCTCATAGGAACATTCTTGACAATAAATTATATTAAATAAATAAATTCAAAAATAAAAAATAAAATAAAATAAAACAAAATAAAATTCTCCTAAACTTTAGGAACCTCTGTGAGCAACCCTTTCCTTCACCTGCAAGCACAGTTTTCCCAATGTCTGTCTTAGACCCAACCCCAGGCATGTAAACCTACTCATTGGGAGAAGCTCCCCATTTTATTACCATTTCTTTGGATAAAATTCACATTAAACGGTGGTTGTGGAGGTTTATCCTTTATAACAAAGCCCTCTCAGAAGTATAACTTGGTCGGAAGTTGTTCCTTGCCTTGAGCAGGTCACCCTAACCTTTACCTGTACCCATTGGTACCCATGTCATGTTTGACTCCTCTGGAATGATAATTTCAGCAGCCAGCATCTCAGGGTTTTCTGAAATAGTTTTCAGAAACAACCTGGATAAAGGCCACAGAGGTTTGTGATCTTTGTAAAGATTTATCAGAGTGATGGTGAGTTGTAGGGTTGGTGGGGTTGGGGTGGCCCAGGCACATGATTAGTTCAAGGAGCTCAGGAACTGTCAAAATAGACATTCAGCTGCCTACCTATCTGGTTAAGAATCATAGTGCACTCTAGGACAATGATCTTTTATGAACACACTTGTTTAATCTCCTTAAAAAATAAAATATTTTATTACTAAGAAATTAGAGAAAATTTGTAACAATTTTACTAAAAGCAATGGACATGGACAAATAATTTCCAAACTACAAAAATAGCAAATTCAAATAAAAAGATTCCAACCTCATTGATAAATTCACAGGAAAACAATGAGGAAATAATATTTTTTCTCTACAAATTGTTAAATAATTTTTTAAATCTTTAGATGTTGATGTCATGAAACAAGACTCTTAGAAAAATGCTATAGAAATGTCAATTTGTACAGTCATTGTAAAGGTAATTTGTTCATAGATAAAAAAATTATTTCACTCAACAATTCTGTATTCAGAAATTTATCCTTAAGAAATAATCAGAGAAATAGACCACAAAAAAGCAAATCTCAATACATATTAAAGAATCAATATCATACAAGTCATGTTCTTTTACTGTAATGAATAAAGTTAGACACTATTAGTAAAAACTCAACTTTAAACAAAAAGAAATGCACTCCTAAACAATTAATGAACCCAGGGCACTTGGGTGGCTCCATCAGCTAAGTGTCTTTTGCTTGATTTCAGCCCACATCATGATCTAGTGGTTCATGCATTGCAGCCCAGTGTCAGGGTCTAGCTGACAGCGAGGAGTCTGCTTGGGATTCTCTCCCTCCTTCTCTGCCACTCCCCTGCTTTCTCTCTCTCACACAAAATAAATAAATAAACTTTAAAAAACAATAAAATAATTTATGAACCAGAAAAGAAATTATAATGAAATTGTTAAACTATTTACAGTGGAACAATCGCGAAAGGTCTACATTTTAAAACTTGAGCAATGAACCTAAGCAGCACACAGAGAACTTTTTATACCCTAAAAATGAACCAGGACAAAAATACTGAAGGTAACGAGCTAAACATTCAATCAGAAAGCTTTATATGACAATAAGAGTAAACAACAAAAGTAGGAGGACAAAAATAGTAATAATCAGTGCTAAAATTGAGGCTATAAAGCCAAAGAATCAAAGGAAAGAATCCATTTTAAATGATACTTTGAAAAGAATTAGATATGGGAAAATTCTCCACTAAAATTTATCAAGGAAATAAAGAACACAGAAAAATATGATGTAAAGGAAGATTATAACTACAGACACAGTAAAAATTTAAATAATTATAAGAACATGCAAGGAATAATTCCATACAAATTAACTTGAAAAGTTGAACAAAATGTAAAACTCTCTAAATATTATCAGCCAGCAAAACTGACAAGAAAAATTGAAAACTTAAATTTACATGCACATTAAAGAAATTTAAAACTCTAAGCAAAAAATATGGTTTCAAAGACAAGTTACATCAAACCCAAGACCAATAATTTCCATTCCTGACTACTGAGAAAAATAAAAACAGGAAAACTACTACTCAACACATTTTATGAGACCAAGAGGACCACAATGACAAAAATAAACAAAGATAGATGCCAAAGGACAATTATGCACCAATATTACCTTTGAAAAGCAATGACTGCGGGGCGCCTGGGTGGCGCAGTCGGTTGAGCGTCCGACTTCAGCCAGGTCACGATCTCGCGGTCCATGAGTTCGAGCCCCGCATCGGGCTCTGGGCTGATGGCTCAGAGCCTGGAGCCTGTTTCTGATTCTGTGTCTCCCTCTCTCTCTGCCCCTCCCCCGTTCATGCTCTGTCTTTCTGTCCCCCAAAAAATAAATAAACGTTGAAAAAAAAAAATAACATATTAATTTTAAAGAAGGAGCAGGATTTAAAAAAAAAAAAAAAAAAGAAAAGCAATGACTGCTCTTAAAAATATTATCAAACCGGGGCGCCTGGGTGGCGCAGTCGGTTAAGCGTCCGACTTCAGCCAGGTCACGATCTCGCGGTCCGTGAGTTCGAGCCCCGCGTCCGGCTCTGGGCCGATGGCTCAGAGCCTGGAGCCTGTTTCGATTCTGTGTCTCCCTCTCTCTCTGCCCCTCCCCCGTTCATGCTCTGTCTCTCTCTGTCCCAAAAATAAATAAACGTTGAAAAAAAAAAATTTTTTTTTTAAAAAAATATTATCAAACCAGCATTGAATATTAAAAAGTAATACTAATACGCCATGATCATTTAGGATTCATCTCAGGAATATGAAGAAGGTTAAATATTAGTGCAACATACCACACATAAAGATAGTAACTATAAAATTCTCTCACTAAATACAGAAAAGTGATTTGGTCAAGTTTAACATGTATTTCTAATTGAAACCTCTTCACAAACTACAAAGAAAAGGGAACTTCCTTACCCTGAACAAGGGAATCTTTGAATTTGTTTTCAAAGGGAGATATTAAAAGCATTGCCTTAAAAATTTGAAAAAGACAAACATTTCCAATATTATTCTTTCTATTCTATATTTCACCAAACATCTTAACAACCACAATAAAATACTAAAAACATTAGAACTGGAAGGAGAAAACATATCTATCATTAATCACAGATTGCTGATTCCATTGCTGGGGGAGAAAGTGTACAAATGAGCCTAGAATGTCTTCTCCTCCCAGAAAACTAGAAGCTAGCACAGATTACAGAAGCCATGTCACGAAGACTCAGGAGCCAGCCTGAAAAGATTTCTGCTGGTAAAGATGGGACAATTCCCACATCAATAAGACCATGAATCCAATCAACTAAAATACATCAGGTATGTTTAAATCCATGAGTTCATAAAACAGACCTCCTTAATCACTTTTGGGAGTTTATCTTGGTTGCCTGAGATTTGCTTGGGACTATTTTGGTGTTTGTCCTGAGAAATGCCTCCATCTCAGGCAAGCAGGGATGGTTTGGTCACCCTAGAGGGGAAACAGCTCATTATCCTACAAACTGATAAATGAATGGAAAGAATCCTACACTTAACATCAAAGAATAATCAAATAATTGACAAGGAAAAATTATCTTAACAGAAGTACTTCAGTTAATAAATGAAGAAGAAATGATAGAATATCATCAATTTGCAAACCGACTCCTAATCAAACACCAGATCTAGTCATTGCTTATCAACAATCAGTAACAAAACATACACACACACACACACACACACACACACACACACACACACACACACATACACACACACACACACACGCACAGCTGAAAAGACAATCTGACCTTACATGTCTCCTGAGTAAAGTACTCAACTCCATGATGTCTGGGATTTGCTTTAATCGAGACAGAACTGGAAGAGGTACAGATGTGTAAGGTAATGACAATGTAGATGAACAACATTGGCTATGACTTAATAATTGTGGAACCTGGAAATAAGTATGTCCTCTTTCACCACACTATACTCTCTTTTGTGGATATTTGAATTTTTCATAATTAAAAACTTTGAAATAACGTAATTAACAAATAAATTACCAGAAATGCAAAGACATATGTACCATACCCACCAAATCTTATTTAAAACAGTCAAAAGAGGGGCGCCTGGGTGGCGTAGTCGGTTAAGCGTCCGACTTCAGCCAGGTCACAATCTCGCGGTCCGGGAGTTCGAGCCCCGCGTCGGGCTCTGGGCTGATGGCTCAGAGCCTGGAGCCTGTTTCCGATTCTGTGTCTCCCTCTCTCTGCCCCTCCCCCGTTCATGCTCTGTCTCTCTCTGTCCCAAAAATAAATAAACGTTGAAAAAAAAAATTTAAAAAAATAAAACAGTCAAAAGAGAACAATATGTTGAACAATAATGTTCAAATTAAATTACACTTACAGCAGAGTAGTATGAAGCTGTAAAAATCATATTTTCACATACAGTTGAATAACATGGTGGCATATTCATACACATTATGTTCAATACAAAAGAAGACTTTTTATTTGATCCCAATTCCATTACAGTATGCATATTTGCATTAAAAATACTGAAAGAAATGCAACGAAATATTAACAGCATTACCTCTGGGTAATGAGATTATGGTTGGATTTTATTGTCTACTTTCTCCCTTTTGGTTATGTCTACATTGGAGAAGTTTTCTTTCATGATAAACCATACACAACGTGTTATCGATCAATTAGACAAGAGTGGCCTGGAGGAAGATGCACGAGGCAGACACAGACAGCAGAAAGTGTGACTAAGCTGACGTATGCAGAAACCACACTGCCAGCTCTATAGAAGCAAGGCCACAGAGCCACCCAGTTCCAGAGACACTGCAAAGGGCCTGGCAGGTGGCAGGCAGAACAAGAGCTATTTTACCAGTGGGAAGGGCCCCCAGGATGCAGTCCAGAATGCCCGCTCTCTTGGGCACAGTGGTAGTTTTCCTCTTCTTTGGTGAGGAGCCCACCACCCCTCCAGCTGGGGCCCGAGGGAGGGGGTTTGGGAAAGAAGTTAGAAGAGAACTTGACTGTGCCTTTCTTCACTTTGTTTTCTGGGTGAAAATCTGGCTGTTTGTGACAGCTTTCTTGGGAGCAATGTCAGAAGCTAAGTTGGTTTTTTTCTTCTTCTCTACAGGTTCCAGCAACACGCAGGGCATCACTCAATCTCCAAGTTTAGTGCAGGAAAAAGAGGGAGAATCTGTGACCTTGAACTGCTGTTTCACACTCAGCTATACTTACTATGTGATGAGGTGGTATCAACAGCTTTCCAATAGAAAGATGACTGAAATCATTTATCTTTATTCTGCTAGCACGAACACTAGAACAGGACGATATTCTGTGTCACATCAGAAAGGAAACAAAGCTGTAAGTCTCACAATCACAGGCTTGATGCCTACAGACTCAGGCATCTATTTCTGTGCTGTTGGAGAAGCTCCACAATGAGAGGAGTGACAGGGAGAGTCTTATAAAAACCCCTGGGCTGAGCATGCAACAGCCACCCGCTCCAGGAACTTAGGAGAAAACAACCCACAGAACAGGAAAAGGGTAGAGAGAAAGCATGGTGAGTGGCACTGTTGGGTCTAGAGAGGAAGCTGATGAAAGTTCTAACGACAATTTTCCCACATTTGGGATCAAAGAAAGAGTTATGGTTACAAGATCCCAGTCTCAAAAGCATTTTCACCTTGGAACCACATAGCCAATCAAGATATGCATCGGTCTCTGCTGCTGCCCAATATCCATCCCTCCGTTTCTAGTCACCACACCTGGATTTTCCCTGGATAAACAAGCCATGCCTCCTCCTACCCTATGTTTGGGTTTAGAAGAAGCAAAGCCTCAGACACTCTTGCCAATTAACCTAATTCATCTCTCTGACCACAATGACTGGTACAAGGACAGGTACCTGCTCCAAGCCCCAAAACTTAATATGAAACTCTTGGGAATACTTCTGGGGATGGAAGAGGCTAGCATATAACCCTACAGCTGCCAACAGCCCTCTTCCCACCACAAAAGAATAGCATGATCCTGAAAAGAGGAATGTAACTGAGGTCCCTTAACATTGTTTGAGGCCCTGGATCCTGCAGTATTAGAGATGTACTGGGATTTTTCCGTTGTACACCCACACTGTCTTAGCTTGTGTTCCTCCAGAAGAAGATAAGGATTCAAGTGCAAGTGATTTACTTGGGAGGTGATCCCAAGATACAGGGCAGTGGCAGTGGGAAGAGAGAAAGGAAGGGAAGTCAGCCAGGGAAGGGCATGTGTGTTAATGTAATCCCTATCACATATCACCAGCATTTTTCATAGAGCTAGAACAAACAATCCAAAATTTGTATGGAGTACATAAAACCTTGAATAGCCAAAAAAAATATCCTGAAACAGGAAAGCAAAGCTGGAGGCATCACTATCCCTGACTTCAATCTATCTTACAAAGCTGTAGTCATCAGGACAATATGATACTGGGACAAAAATATTCACAAAGATCAAAGGAACAGAATAGAAAACCCAGAAACAGGCCCACAACTATAAGGTCAACTAACTTTTGACAAAGCAGGAAAGAATATTCAATGGAAAAAAAGAGAGTCTCTTCAACAAATGATGTTGAGAAAACTGGATAGCAACATGCAGAGCAATGAAGCTTGACCACATTCTGGACCAAACACAAAAATAACTTCAAAATGGATGAAAAACCTAAATGTGAGACAGAAAACTATCAAAATCCTAGAAAAGAACACAGGCAGAAACCTTTTTGACCTAGACCATAGCACTAGATACATTGCCAGAGTCGGGAAACAAAAGCAAACATGAACTACTGGGATTTCATCAAGATAAAAACCTTCTGCACAGCACAAGAAACAATCAACAAAACTATAAGGCAGCCTATGTAATGAAGAAGATATTTGCAAACAACATATCTAATAAAGGGTTAGTATCCAAAATCTATAAAGAACTTAATTAAACTCAACACCCAAAAAACAAATAATCCAACTAAGAAATGAGCAGAAGACATGAATAGGCACTTTTCCAATGAGGACATCAAGTTGGCTAACAGACACATTAAAAGATGCTCCACATCACTCACCATCAGGGAAATATAAACCAAAACCATGATAAGATACTGCTTCACACCTGTCTGAGGGCTATAATTAACAACACAAGAAACAACAGGTTTGGGAAAAGATGTGGAGAAAGAGGAACCCTCTGGCACCACTGGTGGGAATAGAAACATGTGCAGACACTCTGGAGAACATTATAGAGGCTTCTCAAAGTTAAAAATGAAACTACCCTATGATCCAACAACTACACTACTAGGCATTTATCCAAAGCGTACAGAAATACAGATTTGAAGGGGTCCGTGCACCCCAATGTTTATAGCAGCATTATGAGCAGTAGCCAAACTATGGAGAGAGCCCAAATGTCCATCGACTGATGAATGGACAAAGAAGAGTAGTATTTTCTTTCAGCCATCAAAAAAAAAAAAAAAGAAAGAAAGAAAGAAATATTGCCCTTTGCAAAGATGTGGACGGAGCTAGAATGTATTATGCTAGGTGAAATAAGTCAATCAGAAAAAGACAAATACCGTATGATCTCACTCATATGTGGAATTTGAGAAAGAAAACAGATGAATATATGGGAAGGGGGTAAAGGCAAAAAAAGGAGAAAGGGAAACAAACCATAATACACTGTTAATGACACAGAGCAAAATGAGGGTTGATGGAGGGAGGTGAGTAGGAGATGAGTTAGATGGGTGATGGGCATTAAGGAGGGCACTTGTTGGGATGAGCACTGGGTGTTGTATGGAAGTGATAAATCACTGAATTCTACTCCAGAAAGTAATAATGCATGGTAATTCACTAACTAAAATTTAAATTTTAAAAAATGGGAAAAATCAACCATCAATCAATCATTCAATCAGGGCATGTGTATTGTCAAGCCCAGCGCCATTATGAGCACCTAGAGTTTCATCCCACCACGGAGTACCTGACAGCCCATGTGAGACACTTGCCTCAACTCCCCCAACCTGAGGCCAGAGGAGCTAAGGTATTGATATCCCAAATCCTGTGTGTCACTTGTAGAGGACAGCGAAAGGGATATGAGTGATGATTCCCCAGCAATTATGTCTGCCAAGCAGGCTGTGCAGTAAGAGAAAGTCCTTAGGCAAAGAAACCCAAGTTCTGGCAAGAGGAAGGGGACAGTGTGCACTGAAGTCATAAGCACAAAACGATACAGGGAAGACACCAAAAACGCAACACAATTAATTTATTTCTTTTTGATAAATTATTTTGAGATGGGTTTTCTCTCACTGCAATCGAAAGAGACCTAAGTAGGAACACTAATATAGACAACATTGGGTGAAACAAATTAACCAAACAAAATAGTTCAATACTACTTTTTTTGTTAATTTTTTTTTAACATTTATTTATTTTTGAGACAGAGAGAGACACAGCATGAACGGGGGAGGGGCAGAGAGAGGGAGACACAGAATCGGAAGCAGGCTCCAGGCTCTGAGCCATCAACCCAGAGCCGGAGGTGGGGCTCAAACTCGCGGACCGCGAGATCGTGACCTGAGCTGAAGTCAGGCGCTTAACCGACTGAGCCACCCAGGCGCCCCTCAATCCTACTTTTTAAAACTCCTGGCTTGCTGCAGGGGAGACAGGTTACAACTCCTCAGACTGTTCAGATTAGATCAGTTGTTCAGCCCTTTCCTCCCACGTCATCCAGGGTGATAAGGGTGAAGGACAAATTTAACACTGTACCTGTTATTACGCTGAACATTTAACTGTTCTCTCCCCTTTCAGACTCTCCCTGCTCAGGGTCACCCTGCTTAGTGCTGCCAGATTAACCTCTCTACTGTGTCCCCCCAAAGAATTTTGCTTGCTTAAGGCTTCTAGATTCCTTATGAGACTGTGCTTTTTCCAAATCCAAAATTCTGCTCCTGCTAGTTGCTTCCCCAAAATATGTTTCCTCCCCATCTCTATTTTTCAATCTCTCGAAATCTCAACAAATCATTTTTGGAGGTCACATCCAAAACTCTTGAAAGAGCTCCTGTATGACTGAATATTCCCACCCCTCAATCCTTCTGAGGCTTTGATGAAAGGTTATGTAGTCACGCTGTCAGATTTTTCCTTCATGCCACACTGTCTTAAATTTAGCATCTTTTTCCATTCGAAAAGATTGAGAATTTACAGATTCATCCACGCTTGGTTTCCTCCATTTAACTCTCTTGTCTTCATTATATTAAAAGCAGCAAGAAGAAACCAGGTAAACCTTCATACATTGCTTAGAAATCTCCCCAGATCTGCAACCGACTTCAACCTTCCACATAACTATAGGAGGCAATTTCAAAAAGCATTCTGTCACCACCTGATACAGATTTCCCTCCTCCAGTTCCCGATAACATATTCTTTACTCCCTTCTAAGACATCACTAGCAGTATCCTTAAACTCCACATTTCTGCTAACCCTTAATATAGGGCAGATAGAAATGTATCTAGAAACACATTGTCGGATTTCCCTCCCTGATGCACACCAGGATGCCAGGACCATGCAGAAAGTCACTTCATAACTTAAAGTCTGGCCTTCAGGCAGAGACCTAAGAGGTATTTCATGGACTATGTCTCTCCTCCCTCCATATATTCCCAACCGTTCTACATCCAGTATGTTTCTACATCCAGAATTAGAAACACCCAGAAACAACTTAGAGGAAGTCAGTAGAACCCCTAGCAGTGTTTTGCTTCTTTTGGGTAGAGACAGTGGGAGGAAAATTCTATGTACATGACTAGAAATATACAGCATTCCCAGGGAGTGCAGGGTGAGAATTCCTGGAGTTTTTGTATCCCACGAGTTCAGAGTATGGGAGAGTCAGGCAAGGATATCAAGAAGGAGGCACTAAATATGGTAGCTATATTTTATGTTTGCTTGTTTGTTTGCCAAAACAAAATGCTCTCATGGCTTTTTCCAGATCTTGAAAATAAGGAAGTTTGCCTGGGGAGCCTCTAAAGGCCCTTTAATTCTACTTTTATTTTGTGATTCTATGACTTAAAAAGGTAAAATTTAAATTAGTGCTAGTGTTGAAGAATAACTCTCAAAAAGCTAGTCTAGGCACTGAGGCCAAGCCCTTGATGAAGTTCAGTTGAGAGCTCAGTGATGTTGGCCCCTACTAATGTTCCAGCCACCCAGAACCCAGGGAAAGCTGAGTGAAAAGTAAGGTCTAAGAATTAGGAGGCCAACTTGGGTAATCAGCAGTCAACTTATATATGAAAATGAGCACCTTTGTGGGCACATCACAAATACACACCAAAAATCTGTCACACTCAAGCTCCAAGTCACAGGGTGAGATTTGCTAAAAGGAATTACCTCCAAGAGCAGTAAACGTACAGGTAAAGTATTTCCTTTTTCCATCCTCTGACACCTTTTATTACTCTGCTCACTACTATTAGTAATTGTGCTTCTGGTTATGTTTAGATCTACTTCAGGTCAGTTGCTTTTATTTCCTTTTTATTTTTTCACTCAAGTGTAAACATGGTGTTACTAGAATGTGTCCCCACATCCAGTAGTCTGGGTGCTCAGGACTGAGCACTTTTTGTTACAACTCCTCAATTTGTTCTAATGTGCCCCCAGCCCTGAGAACCAACCACTGCCCTAGAATATTTTAAGGAGGCTGCTCCTCTCTCTGACCTCCAGGGGGCAATCGTGCCCACTGACACAACTCTCAGAAGAATGAGAACAAGCTGACATTCTCTGTGGACAGGTGAGAGGCCTGAACTTAGGACAATAAAGGGAGAAGCTGAAAATTAGAAGCCTGAGTAATATTGAGGTCACTGAAGACAGGATCTCTTTAAAATTCTCCTAAACTTTAGGAACCTCTGTGAGTAACCCTTTCCTTCACCTGCAAGGGTATTTTTCCCAACACCTGTCTTAGACCCAACCCCAGGCTTGCAAACCTCTCCACTTGGAGAAGCTCCCCATTTTATTATCATTTCTTTGGGTTAAGATACTCTTTATGACAGTGGTTATAAAGCTTCATCCTTTATAACAAATCCCTCTCGGAGGAGTAAGTTGGTCAGAAGAAATTGTTCCTTGTCTTGAGCAGGTCATCCTAACCTTTACATGCACCCATTGGTACTCATGTCATGTTTGACTCTTCTGGAATGACAATTTCAGCAGCCAGCATCTCAGGGTTTTCTGAAATAGTTCTCAGAAACAGCCTGGATAAATGCCACAAGGTTTTGTAGTTTACATGTAAAGATACATCAGGGTGACGGTAAGTGGAGGGTTGGGAGGGCCCAAGTACATGATTAGTTCAAGGAGCTCAGGAACTGTCAAAATAAACATTCAGCTGCCTACCTATCTGGCTAAGAATCAGCACTGGAGTCTGGGACAATGATCTTTTATGAACAAATTTGTTTAATCTCCTTTAAAAAGAAAATATTATTGCAAAGAAATTAGAGAAAACTTCTACCAATTCTAAAAAAAAATGCAAGGGCTATGAACAAATAATTTCCAAATTAAAAAAATAATAAATACAAATATGAAAGGAATCCGACTTCATTGCTAAACAAATGCACATGAAAACAACAAAAAAGTAATACTTCTTCTCTACAAATTATTAAATAATTTTTTAAACATTAAATGCTGAGGTCATAAAATAAAACTTGTAGAAAACACTACAGAAATATCAATTTGTGCAGCCATTGTAAAGTTAATTTGTTAGTATATAAAAATTATTTCACTCAATAAGTCTACATTCAGAAATCTATCATTAAGAAACAATCAGATGGGCGCCTGGGTGGCTCAGTCAGTTGAGTGTCCAACTTCGGCTCAGGTCATGATCTCAGCTTGTGAGTTCGACCCCTGCGTCAGGTTCTGTGCTGACAGCTCAGAGCCTGGAGCCTGCTTCCGATTCTGTGTCTCCCTCTCTCTCTGCCCCTAACCCACTCACATTCTGTCTCTGTCTCTCTCAAAAATAAATAATCATTAAAAAAAAATTTTAAGAAATAATCAGAAATATTGACCACAAAAAAAGAAAATATCAATAAGTATTAAAGAATAAATATCATACATATCATGTTCCTTTACTACAATGAATAAACATAGATACTATTAGTAAAGAGCCAACTTTAAATCAGAGGAAATGCACTGCTAAATAATTTATGAACCAGGAGAGTGTGGGTAGCTCAGTTGGCTAAGGGTCCGATTCTTGATTTCAGCTCAGGTCATGATGTCAGGTCATAATTTTGGCTCAGGTTTATGAGATCAAGTTCTTCATCAGGCTCTATACTGACAGCCAGGAACCTGCCTGGAATTCTCTTTCTCCCTCTCTCTCTCTGCCCCTCCCCACAGGCTAGCTCTCTCTCTCTCTCTCTCTCTCAAAACAAATAAATGAACTTAAAAAAAAAATTTATGAACCAGAAAAGAAATTGTTAAAATATTGTTAAATATTGTAAATATTGTAAAATATTGTTAAAATATTTACAATGGAACAATCATGAAAGGTCTACATTTTAAAACTTGAGCAAGGAACCTAAGCAGCACACAGAGAACTTTTTATACCCTAAAAATATACCAGAACAAAAAGACTAATGGAATGAGCTAAAAATTCGATCAGAAAGTTTTAAAAGAGAGTAAGAGTAAACAACAAAAGTTGGAGGACAAAAATGGTAATAATCGTTGCTAAAATTAAAGAAATTAAGCCAAAGAAGCAAAGGAAAGAATCCATTTAAAATGGTTCTTTGAAAAGAATCAAAATGGGAAATTCTCTAATAAAATTTATCAAGGAAATAAAGAACATAGAAAAATATGATGTAAAGGGAGATCATAACTACAGACTCGGTAAAAATTTAAATAATTTTAAGAACATGCAAGGAATAAATTCATACAAATTAATTTGAAAACTTGAACAAAATGTAAAACTCTCTAAAAATTATAGCCTAGCAAAACTGACAAGAAAATTTGAAAACTTGAATTTACATGCACATTAAAGAAATTTAAAACTCTAAACAAACAGATGGTTTGCAGGCAAGTTACATCAAACCCAAGACCAATAATTTCCATTCCTGACTACTGAGAAAAATAAAAACAGGAAGACTACTACTCAACACATTTTATGAGACCAAGAGGACCACAATGACAAAAATAAACAAAGATAGATGACAAATGAAAATTGTACACTGGTATTACTTATGAAAGACAATGACTGCTCCTAAAAATATTATCAAACCGGCATTGGATACTAAAAAGTAATACTAATACACCATGATGGATTAGGGTTCATGTCAGGAATATGAGGAAGGTTTAATATTAGTGCAACATACCACACATAAAAGGTATTAACTATAAAATTCTCTCACTAAATACAGAAAAGTGATTTGGTCAAGTTTAACATGTATTTCTAATTAAAACTTCTTCACAAACTAGGAAGAAAAGGGAACTTCCTTCACCTGACCTAGGGAATCTTTGAATTGTTTTCAAAGGGACATGTTAAAAGCATTCCCTTAAAAATTTGAAAAAGACAAAGATTTCCAATGTTATTCTTTCTATTCTACATTAAACTAGACATGTTTTTTAAATAAATTTTTTGTTTTTATTTATTTTTGAGAGAGAGAGAGCGAGTGAGCACATGAGCCAGGGAGGGGCAGAGACATGGGAGACACAGAATCCAAAGCAGGCTCTAGGCTCTGAGCTGTTGGCACAGAGCCTGATGCAGGGTTCGAACCCATGAACCCTGAGATCATGACCTGAGCCAAAGTCAGACACTTAACTGACTGAGCCACCCAGGCACCCCTTTTTCATTAAACGTTTTAACAAGCGCAGTAAAATAATAAGAACATTAGAACTGCAAAAGGAAAACACATCTATCATTAATCACAGATTGCTGATTCCATTGCTGGGGGAGAAAGTGTACAAATGAGCCTAGAATGTCTTCTCCTCCCAGAAAACTAGAAGCTAGCACAGATTACAGAGGCCATGTCACGAAGACTCAGGAGCCAGCCTGAAAAGATTTCTGCTGGTAAAGATGGGACAATTCCCACATCTCTGAGACCATGAATCCAATCAACTAAAACACATCAAGTATGTTATAATCCATGAGTTCATAAAACAATCCTCCTTAATTACTTTTGGGGATTTATCCTGGTTGCCTGGCATTTGCTTGGGACTATTTTGGTGTTTGTCCTGAGAAACGCCTCCATCTCAGGCAAGCAGGGATGGTTTGGTCACCCTAGAGGCGAATCAGCTCATTATCCTACAAACTGATAAATGAATGGAAAGAATCTTACACTTAACCTCAAAGTTAATCAAATAATTGGCAAGGAAAAATTATTTTAATAGGAATACTTCAGTTTAAAACTTCAGTAGAAAACTACTACTTTTAGAAGTAGAGATGATATAATTAGAATATCATCATTTTGCAAACCAGCTCCCATTCAAACAATAGATCTAGTCACTGCTTATCAACAATCACTAACAAAACACACACACACACACACACACACACACACACACACACACAGCCGAAAAGACAATTTGACCTTACGTGTCTCCTGAGTAAAGTACACAACCCCATGATGTCTGGGATTTACTTTAATCAGAACTGGAAGAGGTATAGATATATAAGGTGATGATGATGTAGATGAACAATATTGGCCATAACTTGATAATTGTAGAACTTGGACAATGAATGAGTACATGCTCTTTCATTGCACTATACTCTTTTGTGGATGTTTGAATTTTTCATTATTCAAAACTTTGAAATAACATAGTTAATATACAAATCAATTATCAGAATTGCAAAGACTTATATTTACAATGTCCACCAAATCTTATTTAAAACAGATAAAAGAGGAACCAAAATGATGTCAAACAATGATATTCAAACAAATTAAGGTACACTTACGCAGCAGAGTAGTATGAAGCTGTAAAAATCATATTTTCACATACGGTTGAATGACATGGTGGCATATTCATATCATAATGTTCAACACAAAAGTATTTTTAATTTGATCCCAATTCCATTAGAGTATGCATATTTGCATTAAAAAATACTGAAAGAACTAAAACAAAATGTTATCTCTGGGTAATGAGATTATGGTTGGATTTTATTGTCTACTTCTCCCTTTTGGTTATGTCCACATTGGACAAGTTTTCTTCATGATAAACTATATATGACATGTTATCGATCAATTAGACAAGAGAGCCCTGGAGGAAGAGAGGCAGGAGGCAGACACAGAAAGCAGGAAGTGTGACTAAGCTTACGTATGCAGAAGGCCCACTGCCAGCCCTATAGAAGCAAGGCCACAGAGCCACTCAGTTCCAGGGTCACTGCAAAGGGCCTGGCAGGTGACAGGCAGAACAAGAGCCATTTCACCAGCAGGAAGGGCCCCAGGATGCAGTCCGGACTTCCCGCTCTCTTGTGCACAGTGGTGGCCTTCAACCTCGGCACCTGATAGAGGGGGTTTGGGAAAGAAGTTAGAAGAGAACTTGACTGTGCTTTTCTCCACTTTGTTTTCTGGATGAAGCCCTTGCTATTTGTGACAGCTTTCTTGGGAGCAATGTCAGAAGCTAAGTTGGTTTTTTTCTTCTTTTCTACAGGTTCCAGCAAAACACAGAGCATCACTCAATATCCAAGTTCAGTGCATAAACGGGAGAAACAATCTGTGACCTTGGACTGCATTTTCACACTCAGCTACACTTACTATGTGATGAGCTTCTTTCAACAGCTTTCCAATGGAAACATGACTGAAATCATTAATCTTTATTCTGCTAGCACAAACACTAGGAAAGGACGATATTCTGTGTCACATCAGAAAGGAAACAAAGCCCTAAAGATCACTATCACAGGCTTGATGTCTACAGACTCAGGTGTCTATTTCTGTGCTGTTAGAGAACTCCACAGTGAGAGGAGTGACAGGAAGAACCTTACAAAAACCCCCTGGGCTCAGCATGAAACAGCTACCTGCTCCAGGAACTTAGGAGAAAACAACCACAATGATTAGTTCAAGGATGGGTGCCTGCCCCAAGCCCACATCCCAAAACTTAATATGAAACTCTTGGAAATACTGCTGGGGATGGAAGAGGATAGGATATAAACCTACAGTTGCCAGCAGCCCTCTTCCCACCACAAAGGAAGAGCATGATTCCGAAAAGAGGGAGTGAAACTGAGCTCTCTCAACATTGTTTGGGCCCTTGGACTCTGCAGTGATTAGAGATTTACCTGGGATTTTTCAGTTGTACACCCTAGCTGTCTTAGCTTGTGTTCCTCCAGAAGAAAACAAGGATTTGAGTGTAAGAGATTTACTTGGGAGGTGATCCCAGGATGCCTGGCAGGGGCTGTGGGAAGAATGACAAAAAGGGAAGTCAGCCAGTGAAGGTCACATGTATTAATGCAATCCCTACCAAAACACCACCAGCATTTTTCATAGAGCTAGAACAAACAATCCTAAAATTTTTTGGACCACAAAGGACTCCAAATAGCCAATGGAATCCTGAAAAAGCAAAGCTGGAGGCATCACTATTACAGACTTCAAGCTATCTTACAAATCTGTAGCCATCAAGAGAGTATGGTACTGGTACAAAAACATTCACATAGATCAGTGGAACAGAATAGAAAACCCAGACATGGACCCACAACTATATAGTCAACTAATCTTTGAGAAGCAAGAAAGAGTACAATGGAAAAAAAGATAGTCCCTTCAACAAATGGTATTGAGAAAACTGGACAGCAATATGCAGAACAATGAAACTGGACCACTTTCTGGACCATACACAAAGATAAATTCAAATGGATGGAAGACCAAAATGTAAGACAGGAAACCATCAAAATCCTAGAACAGAGGCAGAAATTCGTTGACCTCAGCTGTAGTAGCTTACTAAACATGTTGCCAGAGGCCAGGGAAACAAAAGCAGACATGAATTACTGGGACTTCATTGACATGAAAAGCTTTCAACACAGTGAAGGAAACAATCAACAAAACTAAAAGCCAACTGAGGGAATGGGAAAAGATATTTGTAAACAATATATTTGATAAAGGATTAGTATCCAAAACCTTAAAGAACTAGATCAAACTCAACACGCAGAAAACAAATAATCCAGTTAAGAAATGAGAAAAAGACATGAATAGACACTCTCCCAAAGAAGACATCCAGATGGCTGAACACATGAAAAGATGCTCCACATTACTCATCATCAGGGAAATACAACTCAAAATCACAATGAGATACCACCTCACACCTGTCTGAATGGCTGAAATTAACAACAAGAAACAACAGGTATTGGCGAGGAGTTGGAGAAAGGGGAACCCTCCTGCCCTGCTAGTGGGAATGCAAACTGATGCAGCCACTCTGGAAAACTGCAGTTTGGAGTCTGCAGTTTGGAGACTCCTCAAGAAGTTAAAAATAGAACTACCCTATGATACAGCAATTGCACTACTAGGTATTTTACCCAAAACACACAAAAATACAGATTTGAAGGGGTGAACACACCCCAATGTTTATAGCAGTGTTATCAACAATAGCCAAACTATGGAGACAGCCCATATGTCCATTGACTGATGAATGGATAAAGAGGTAGTATATTATATATATATATGTATATGTATATATATGTATATATATGTATGTATATGTATATATATATATATATGGGATATTACTATGCCATCAATAAAGATGAAATCTTGCCACTTACAATGACATGGATGAAGCTAGAATGTATTATGCTAAGGGAAATAAGTCAGTCAGAGAAAGACAAATACCATATGATTTCACTCGTATGTGAAATTTAAGAAAGAAAACAGATGGACATATAGGAAAGGAGTAAAGAAAAAAAAGGAGAAAGGAAAACAAACCATAACAGATTCTTAATGATAGAGAGCAAACTGAGGTTGATGGACAGAGGTGGGTGGGGGGTAGGCTTGATGGGTGATGGGCATTAAGGAGGACACTTGTTGGGATGAGCACTGGCTGTTGTATGGAAGTGATGAATCACAGAATTCTACTCCAGAAACCAATATTATGCAGTAAGTTCCCTAATTAAAACTTAAATTTTTTAAAAATGAGAAAAACAAACAAACAAATAAATAAATGCTGGGCATATGTAGTCTCAAGTCAACTGCCACTATGAACACCCAGAGTTTCATCCTACCACGGAGTATCTGACAACCCATATGAGACACTTGCCTCAATTTGTCCTACCTGAGGGCCAGAGGAGCTAAGGTATTGATACCCCAAATTCTGTGTGTCACTCAGCGCCCGGGAATATGAGTAATGATTCCCCAGCACTTATGTCTGCCAAGCAGGCTGTGCAGTAAGAGAAAGTCCTTAGGCAAAGAAACCCAAGTTCTGGCAAGAGGAAGGGGACAATGTGCACTGAAGTCATAAGCACAAAGGGATACAGGGAAGACACCAAAAATGCAACACAATTAATTTCTTTCTTTTTAATAAATTATTTTGAGATGGGTTTTCTATCACTTGCAATCAAAAGAGACCTACATAAACTCCTGGCTTCCTGCAGGTGAGACAGGTTACGACTCCTCAGACTGTTCAGATTAGATCAGTTGTTCAGCCCTTTCCTCACACATCATCCAGGGTGATAAGGGGAAGGGACAAATTTAACACTGTACCTGTTATTACACTGAACATTTATTTAACTGTTCTCTTCCCTTTCAGACTCTTCCTGCTTAGGGTCACCTTGCTTAGTGCTGCCAGATTAATCTCCCAACCGTGTCTCTTCAAAGAATCTTGCTTGCTTAGAACTTCCAGATTCCTTGTGAGACTGTGATTTTCCAAAATCTCAAATCCTGCGCCTGCTAGCTGCGTCTCCAGAAACAGTTTCCTCCCCATCTCTACCTTTTCAACTCACTGTCTCTCAAAACCTAATTCGTGTGTTTGATGTTTCTGAGGATAGCCCAGTAGCAACGAGCATGCCTAGATCTCGGATGTTGGTTTCTAATATCGTTTCAATAAAAGGAACCAGAGTTCCTTGGAGAAATGGCTGATTCCAGGGCTGGGGCAGGGAATATGCCAGATAAGCCTGAAGCATCTTATAGTGTTGAAAGAAAAAAAAGAAAAGAAAAGAAAAGAAAAGAAAAGAAAAGAAAAGAAAAGAAAAGAAAAGAAAAGAAAAGAAAAGAAACGAAACCACCACCATCTATGATGGGGTTATGTTAAGGGGACATCAGAGTCAACTAAAAAAGCTCCCTGGGGCCAAAGTTGGAACAATGTGAGCAACAAAATAAAGTAGTGTTGAGTAATAACCCAATAACCCAAGGTATAAAATAAGTATCCAAAAGTCACTGATATATATAAGTTATTGTATATATAAGTGAGGCAAAACACAAAAATCTCCCATCCTTAAGAATTCTAAATTATTGATATAGACACTCCACATATCCCATTCTTCAAGTGTGGACTGCACATAGTGACTTCCTTCCAAAAGGGACAGTATGGAAAGGGTCACAAAAGAGCAACAGTAGATTGGGACTCCTGGATGGCTCAGTCATTTAAGCATCCCACTCTTGATTTTGGCTCACATCATGATCTCACAATTTGTGAGACTGAGCCCTGCATCAGGCTCTGCGCTGACAGTGTGGAGCCTGCTTGAGATTCTCTCTCTCTCTCCATCTCTCTCTGCCCCTCTCCTGATCACTTTCCCTCTCTCTCTCAAAATAAATGTATAAACTATTAATTTTTTTCAATTTTTTAATGTTTATTTATTTTTGAGATAGAGATAGATAGGGTGCAAGCAGGGGAGGGACAGAGACAGAGGGAGACACAGGGAGACACAGAGTCCAAAGCAGTCTCCAGGCTCTGAGCTGTCAGCACAGGGCCTGACACAGGGCTTAAACTCACAGACTGCAAGATCATGACTTGAGCTGAAGTCAGATGCTTAACTGAATGAGCTACTCAGGCATCCCAATGAATAAACTAGTTTAAAAAAAATTTTTTTTAACGTTTACTTATTTTTGAGAGAGAGAGAGGCAGAGCATGAGTGGGGGAGGGACAGAGAGAGAGGGGGACACAGAATTTGAAGCAGGATCCAGGCTCTGAGCTGTCAACACAGAGCCCGACGCGGGGCTTGAACTCCGGAATGGCAAGATCATGAACTAGGTCAAAGTCCGACGCTTAACCAACTGAGCCACCCAGGTGCCCCGTGAATAAACTATTTTTAAAAAAAATTAAAAAGAGCAACAGTGGAGAAACCTGACAAACACCACCTTAGCTCACTGACCATGGTCAACATCAACAGAGCTGTCACGTTGATAGCATGTCCTGTTGATATGATGTGATGAGAAATGGCACTTTACCTCTGTGGTCTTCCTTCCAAAAAAACCCATAACCCCAGCCTAATCATGAGGAAATCACTGAAATATCCCAATTGAGGGACATCTGCAAAATATTTAACTAATACTCCTAAAAATTGTCTAAATCATCAAAAATAAGAAAAATCTGAAGGGCGCCTGGGTGGCCCAGTTGGCTGAGCATCCAACTCTTCATTTTGGTTCAGGTCACGATCCCAGATTGTGGGATCAAGCCCTGCATTGGGCTCCACACAGAGCACACAGCCTGCTTGGGTTTCTTTATCTCCCTTTGGCCCCTCTCCCCTGCTCATGCTCTCTTTCTCTCTCTGAAATATAATAAAATTTCAATTTAAAAAACATTTTAAAAAATAAGAAAAATCTGAGAAATTGTCATAGCTGAGAGGAGCCTAAGAAGACATGAAAACTAAGCGTAATGTGGTCTCCTCGTGGGAATCTGCAGGAGATAAAGGACGTTGGGTAAAATCAGAGTAAATCTACCAAAGAATGAATCTTAGTCAATAATAATATATCAGTATCGGTTCATTAATTGTGGCAAATGTACCACTGTAAGATGTTAATAGTAAGGGAAACTGGGTGTGCAGTATATGGGAAGTATGTGTACTATCTTCACAACTTTTCTGTAAATCTAAAACTGTTCTAAAACTAAACAGTTATTATAAAAAGTTACAAAACTGTAGGTTTCATGTGACCTGCATTTTGTTTAGGGAGAATTACAATTTAAATATAGTCATGTCATTATTTATACATCAAAAGGAGTCTTGAACTGTGCTGTCCATACATAGCCCCTAGCTACATGTGGCTCTTAAACACTGAATTGTGATGTGTCCAAATTATGATGTGTTGTGAGTTTAAAATATACACCAAGTTTCAAAGACTTGTATGAAGAAAAGAATGTAAACAATCTCATAAATATTTTTATTGACTAATGTTGAAATGATATTTGAGGTTTATCAAGTCAAATAAATTTTTAAATTAATTTTATATATTTATTTATAGTTTCTTTCAATGTGGCTACTAAAAAAATTTATTTATGTGGCTCGCATTGTATTTCTATTGATTGCAGTGGTCTAAAATGATAGACATGAAATGTTAATAATAGTTATTCCTGGTAGTAGAATTCAGGGTAATTATTTTATCTTTCCTCTTTCTAATTTTTCTTTAATAAATGTGTGTTCCTTGTACAATAAAAAAAAAGTAATAAAAATAAAAAGACACATAGAACAATTGCTAGGAAATGTCACACTAAAAGATGGAAGCACCAAGCAGAAATGTCAAGCCAAAGAGTCCTTCATTAATTAATTATTCATCCATTCATTTGAATATACATACATTAAGTATCCCATGTACAAAGCTCCGGGACAATTGCTGGAAATACGAATACACCAAAAAAGATGAGTTATAATTATTTCCTACAAGTTCACAGTTACTTGACAAGTTAGGCTTATTAATAAAATTTTCAAACACTACAAGGTCAGTGATACTACAGGATTCTTAGAGTCAATTCTCCTCTATTTATTGCCTTAAAAGCTGCTGTTTTTCTGGCTCCAACCTTACTCTAATTCTTTGTCCACACTTGGATTGCAACTAATACCTGTGCTAATGACTCTCAAGGCTCTAATCTTGATTTTGCTTCAGACCTATGTATACAGCCCACTTCCTTTTGGTCAGATGACCCTTGAGCAATATAAAATGTATAATCCTAAAACCTATAATCTTCTCACCTCCTCTACTTCAAGCTCTTCTGATTCTGTATTTCTTACCTTAGTTAATGATACTATCTTACCTCACAGCTCTGTGTAAAAGGCAGATTTATGTATTTTACTTCACTTCTCACAATTTTTTAGACTTAGCCTGGCACAAGCCCACACATGATTCACCCTTAGCTACCAATTCAACCTCCTCTCCTGACACATCTCTCACCAGTGTTGACCTAGATATACCAAAATACTGAATTCAAGAAATGCCATGAGTTAACACATCTCTTATCTCCATCCTTCTCTCTACTCTTCTCTTTGTTTGGAGTTTCCAACCTCATCACCACCTCCTCCTCATGGTCCTCTGATATCTCCTCTCTAAAGCTTAATTTAAGGTCTAGGCAAATTTAAAGTCTCTGTCCTTTGGCTCCCTTTGAAATTTGTACATACTTCCAAAATAGCACTTATCTCCTTGTACATTTTTATATTTGTTGCCTGCTTCCTCTAGGATACTCAATTTCTTGAGAGCAAGGATATCTCTTTCACCTCAATATTCCCAACATGACACAGAACATGACAAGTAGAAGACTCTCAAGTTTACTGAATATTTCCCATCTTTCCTTCACCTTTCTTCCTCTACTGGGATCACTCTTACCCCCTAGAATAGTTCCTTGAGTGTCCCAAGCAGGCTTCCACCTCTGGGGTTTTTTACTTGAATATTGTTGCTTCAAATGTTTCCCTTCATCCCATGATTCACATCACTGCTCAAATGCCACCTCATCAGATACGTCTTTCCTTCAGTCTTATACAGCTAGTACTCCTCCAACCCATCCCACTTTCCCCTTACCCTGTCTCACAGTTTTTCATGGCAATCATCATTAACAGACATCATATTATATATGTGTTGGCATGTTTTTTATCTGTATATCCACCAGAATATAGCACCAAGAAGCCTAGGACTTCATCTGAATTATTCAACAAATGAGTAAGATCTGATGCATGTATAAAAAAATAAATGATGTTATTTACCACCTACACATGACACTGTCTCTCTTCCATTTCCCCTTCATTTGCTTTATTCTCATCAAGCCATATATCTAGGACAAAAGAAGGATTAAGACACAAAACCCCAAGAAATGTCAAGTATAATAAGGTTGAGTAAGCAATAATATTATAACTTCAAAAGGGACAATGGTTCAGCTAACCATTTATTAAATTTGTTTCAAGAATGCATTTTACCTTCTAATTCATTTATTCAACAAATATTTATATCACCTCTATCATTTGTCCTTTTTGAAAAGTTAAAAGCAGCCTCATACATTTGTATCACTGTTCATAGTTTACAAGGTCCTTTCTGACACTCCAATGTATCCTCATAAACAATTTTTTGAGGTAAGCAGATCTTCTGAGGAATGAGTTGGTTACCAGAATAAGAATCACTGGGTTGTAAAAATTTTCAGCTAGGAAAGTATTCCATCATTTTATTGTTGATACAACTATGTACAGAGGGCCATTATCAATCTATTTATTTCACCTCAGAGAGCTGTAATACACACATTGTCCATCAGTACCAGTACATTAATTCTCACTTCTGGGACTCCCAGCTTGCCCTAAGCTTCAGTGCTAATATGAATATTTCACGGCATAATGTACAAACTTTGAGGATAGGTGCAATGCCTTCTCTATTTCTTCTACTTACTCTAAGGCTCTCACACACTATGTATTCCCTCATAAATATTTGTTAGTAAAGAGAATCGTTATTAAGGTAAGAATCTGTCTATTCAGGAAATTTTCAAGGCAACTGTGATAACTGGTCTCCAAAGATGGTCTTCCAATGAACTACACCTCTCAGTATTCAGATTCTTGTGTGGATGCCCCCACCCCACCCCCCGCTCCCCACTTGAAATCTGTACTCGACTGTAAGTACAATGTGGTAGAAATCATGTTACATGACTTCTGAGGCTCTGTTGGGAGAAGCTTTGCAGTTTTTGTCTTGATTTCTTAGAATATTTGCTCTGGGGGAAGGCAGCCGTCATGTGAGCTGTTCTGATACTACCATGATAAGAGGAAGCCAAATGAGAGAAAGATGGCTAGTCAGCCTTCAGCAATTTCAGAACAGCACCCCCATCCCAAGCTCCATCATGTAAGCAAAGAAGCCGTAAAGATGTCATACCCAACTGAGACATCAGATGACATCAGTCCAGCCAACAACAGACCATGAACACATGAAAGACCTTGAGCAAGAACCACACAGCTGAGCCCACTCAACCCACAGAACTTTAAGAGGTGATAATAAAGTGTTGTGTTAAGGCACCAAAGTTTGAGGCAGTTTGTTACACAGCAGCTGTGACTTATTGGTTTATGGAAACCTTGTTGTGTCCTCTGCTAAGAGTGCATCTATTTGGGGGACTGGGACCACCAGTCCTGCAGCTCTATTTTTCTATGCCCTTTTCAAAACTGGAAGCCTTTCACATCACTCAGTAAATAGGTCTAGGCTATAACAACACACTCAAGTAAGACATATGTTGTCTCCAAAATCCAATGAGGCACATCAGGTATTATGACTCTTTCTTAACAGTAGGAGAGACCAGATGTAGCAATTTGACCTTTATCCTGCAAGAGGCATCTCAATTTGTCCCAGAGCATGGAAACCCAAAAATGTTCACTGAGGGAGCAAGCCCCTAAATTTTTCTTGGATGTATTTCCTACCCTTTGGCATATATGTGTCTTACCAAGGTGTCTAAAGCAGTTGGTCCATCAACGTGGTGGATTCATGTGATGTCTTGTGGAATGGCAATGCAATCAAATCCCTGTGGAACAAAATAGGACAAGGTGAAGAGAGCTGACATATATTTAAAGTGAAACAATGAAGGTATACTGCTGGACCTTCTGGGTAAAAAAAAAAAAAAAAAAAAAAAAATGCTTCCAGTAATCTCTGCTAGCAGGTATACAGAATAACAAAATTATTTTTCATATCAATGCCTGAGTCAAATGTCAAAGGATTTGTTGATTTAATCCGGCAATGAAGCCACATCTGGAACAGCAGCTGCAATTCTATTCACCATCTCGTTATATGCACAGTAATCCTTTGCCATTCTTCAAGAGTCATCTTCCTTCCACTCAGGCCAAATAGATGAGATGAATGGAGATGAGCTGGCAATTGCCAGCGCTATATCTTGTAAGTCCTTTATAGAGGCATTAATGTCTACAGTTTCTCCAGTATTACTGGATCTACCGTTTTGGAATTCAGAGGCAATTCTAATGTCTTCGACTTGTCCTCATTCCATAGATCAGACAACAGTTACAGTGATTCTGCCATTTGCTGAGTGTGTGTCTTCCAATTAGACACTCTAGAACTTGGGAAATAACCTTGGGGTGAGTTCAGAGCCCAGCTGGATACCCTGTGAGATATACTTGAGCCAAAATACTATTAATCATTTGGCCGTAATAAACCCCTACTCTGATAAGTGGACAGAGTGGCATACTGGGTTTCCAAGACTTAGTATCATTTCAGAGCCAGTGTCCAGAAATCCCCAAAAAGTCTAGGTATTTTCCCTTCCCCAGTGCATTTACCTTGGCAAATGGCTGCAGGTCTTTTGTGGGAAAGGAAAAAGGAAAATTTCTAATTTTTTTAAATTAAAAAAAAATTTAATTCTATAAACTAAAATTTTAGATTATATAAACTTTGTCCATATAAATTAGAAAAATCTTACAATTCTTTTAGCATGTATGACACCTCATTATTTTGTACTTGTCCCCATGGGGCCCGGTTTTAGATATAGGAACAATGAAAGATGTTGAGGCTGGCTCTCGAAGAGTCTCAGCATTTATCCAGAGGATAGATTCTTCAAGCAAGGAGGGACTAAACTCCCCAAATAAGGGAGGGAGTCAGCTTCTGGAAAAGGAAGACTGAGGGGCTGCAAGACCTTGGTTTCCTCAGAATCTGCCCACATGTGGCTATTTTCAGGAGCCTACGTCAATCCCAATCAATGCCTTAATTTTAACCATAAGAGACCTTGAATTAAATTGGTATTATAATCCAGCTACAAGATTAGCCTTTGGGTTTGGTTTTCAGAAATGTCCAACCCTGCGGTTATGAGAAATAAAGATTTCTATCAGAGCAGTCACAGAAACTTTGCAGTTCCTTCCTGGACCTTGAGTTGAAAAGGTTGAAAAGGTTGAAAAGGTAAGTTCATTATTTTCTTCCTCCAATTTCTCTATGGGCACTCAGAAGAAACCCACACCTCTTACTCTTTATTTCTACTAAATTGTTCTATGGCAACAGCGATCTGGTAACCCAACTCCTTTTTTCCATAGACCCCAATGTCAGGAACTACTAGTGTCCCATTTACCATTGCCAATGGGCTCACTAATCCTACTAAAATCAGACAATCAATACTAACTTCCCATCCTTAAAGTTCTGTTCCTCCAAATCAGTTCCAGGGCCAAAAATTGTTATCACTTAGAGGTCAGCCAGGTTAGCAGAACCACTGTAACTCCAAGATAGAATCAGTTACAATTCTGTAGCTACCTCTTATGTGGACCCAAGGCCAAGCATCTCATGATGGGCCTGGGGTCACTGTTGGCCAGGGAAGTCAAGAGTCAGAAAGATTAGCTGGACATAGAATGTAGGAGAACAAAGACAACTTGGGACCTGCCTAGTACCTCTGTATCTGACCACCGTGACCTTGTAAGAGGAATTGTAACTCTTTCACTTTTGTCTTCCAGATCACATGCTATTCCTTCCATCTTTTGGCCATCTTTACTGCAGAACTACATGTGGAAGGAGATTCTGGGAAACACAACTGTCTGCTTAACCAAACTGACCAGCACAGTCCAGCAGTTCTAAAGTGCTTGTCCTTATCCCAGATCTCAGAAGACAGTGAATATGGGCAGAAAGGAAAGCAGAGAAGACCCTAGGGGCTCACTGGTGGTCTTGTGACTGCAGCTGACCTGTGATTTGGAAGATTCCTGGAGACAGCAGTTGAGGCACACAGGGAACCTTCCTCTTAAAGATGAGACGATCAGTCTGGATCTACTGAGATTCCTCTCAGAGACAGTGAAACTAAAAGGTACACTATGGGTATGAGGAACAAAAGGCTCATTTCTTGTTTTAGACTCAGTCTTCCAAAGGGAGGAGAACACCAAAAGGAGAGTGAACAGAATCCTTGGGTCCCATAAATTCTAAAATACAGAGAACTTTATTTTGAACTGATTTACACAGGCAGTGCTTGCCTGTCAATGTTTCAGGCAATATCTCATCAAATGAAAGAAAGAGAGAAATGGAGAGGAAGATTCTTAAAACCACTCAGTAAAGATGCTGACCTCTTCTTGCATATCAGGACTCCCCAGCTCAGAGTATTGGCCACCTACCTCCATGTAGCAGTTACACAGTGCTCCCCAGCCCCTGCCTCCTGCCACTAAGTGCTATGATGTGGGCTCCAGCCACATTCCCCACCAGGCACTCTGGCCACAGTGGTAGAACCAGAAAACAGGGGGGAAATCTGCAAAAGGAACCTCAGACTTCCCAACCTCATAGCAATGTTTCTCAACCTGAGTCAGGTATAGCTCCTTTAAAGGACAAGTAATTTTCATAGACCCCAGTGTTAACTGCACTACTTTTAACATAATATTATTTAAACATATAGAAACATAAAATACTGTTTAAACTCTATATGCTTATTGCGCTTGTACCAACAATTAAAAAATACAAGTGAAACATGTGCAAAAATTTAAAACCAATAAAACTTTAAAGATTTTCATTAAATATTATACGTGAAGTTTTGCTGAAACTATATCATCAGTTTTGAATTGAAGAGATGAAAAATATATATGTGGTAGTGGATTTTACTCATCAGCTTGATGTTTTTTATTTTGTGCATAATTTTCACCGTTGTTATTTTTCCTTTGTTCAAACACAAATTCATATTGAATCGTTAATCTCTTCACTTGGTGGTCCAATTCCGTTCACTTGGCGGTCCAATTAATTTACAATCCACCAACAGGGCAATATTGAAAGAAATAGTTTTAACTTTTAATGAAACATTCTTTACTGAGTAATTACTACTGTAGGTATTCCTAATCAACTGTAGTCAAATAAATGGCTTATACAAAAGATGACTTCTACACAGCATAGCTACATGCATGATGAATACAGCATTGGTCACACATTGAGATTTACATGTGTATGGCATCCCAGATGTGATGATTCCATTTGCTTACAATTTTTTTCTATTCAAATTACCTGACATCACTTGACCTTCATTATTGCTAACATTATTAAAAAGCAAAGGAGGGTGTTGGAATCTTGTGGCAGTATTTGCTTACAAGATCATCATTAAGACAAGCCCCAATGTGAGTCAGTTGCATTTTACACGAAATATATATTCTTTGTAGTCTTCCATAATTCAAGGTGGGAAATTCCAGTGGGAGCAAATGAGGAATTGATTTACAGAGCCCATATATTTACAAATTCGTGGCACATTTCTGTTTTCATGCTGTTCTTTATTTTCTTAGCATTATCTATAATATTTAGCAATTGCTCTTCTTTAAATTAATAATAAAACATCAAGGCAGTCGTCTGGCCTTCTTCATGGCACCAAATTATAGCTAAGATGTGTTTAAAAGTTACAAATAAAATAAGTTATGTATTTTTTTCAATTTTTTTTTAACGTTTATTTTTGAGACAGAGAGAGACAGAGCATGAATGGGGGAGGGTCAGAGAGAGAGGGAGACACAGAATCCCAAACGGGCTCCATCCAGGCTCTGAGCGGTCAGCTCAGAGCCCGACGCGGGGCTCAAACTCACGGACCACGAGATCATGACCTGAGCTGAAGTCAGAGGCTTAACCGACTGAACCACCCAGGCGCCCCAACTTATGTATTTAGATGCACACTTTGCAGCATGAGCTTTGGTACCAACTCTTAACAAAAGCTACTATAATGATGCATAAAATAATTTGAAAAATTTTAAGTGGCCGTTAAACATAATAGCAGAAAAGTAACCAATATTTCTTACAGATATTTTCATGAAGCACAAGGTAGAATACAACAGGCTAACAAGGAATGTCCTAGTTGCTTCCCATACAAGCTGAAGTGTCGCCACCATGTGGCAGGAGTAAAAATAATTCACAATTCTTTTAGTTCATCAACTGAAATTATGCAAATCTTAATTTAAATTTGGTGAAAACCCCAATATTACAAATTTTGCTCATAATATATGGATAATTAACTTTTATATCGCACCACTTAGATTTCACAAAATTTATGCTGCATGTTTTAGACAATACTGTATTAAAAACATATTTTTAATTTTCATAAAAATATGAAGACCCATAAAAATTCCAAGATACATCACCAGAAATATGATAAATACAAAGTATAAATAACTTTTTTAACGCAATTTTAAAATAACCTCTATTGCTATTATAATTTCCATATGGGTCTTAGAAATGACTTAAAAGTCATGGTAACTTTGTCTCTATAAAAAAGAACTCTATTCAAAAAAGGGATAAAAACTTAATAAAATGTAGAATACCGTCCATCACTAACATGAAATTCATAAGTTGTTTGCTTTCTAAATCCTTCAATCAGTAACCTAAATAATCGAAATTCTTGATATATTTAAGGCATAATTTATTACCTTGTTTATTGCAAAACAGAATAATGTAGCCTGATTGTCAATTAGCTGTTACCAAATTATGATTTTTTTTTAATCTCTAAGAAAGTATCTCACTAGTGAGTAGTGAATATCTGAGCTCATGGAAATTGGGTGATTACCTGTTTTCTCATTATGCTTTTGTATTTTCCAAATTTACAATAAAATACACATATATTAACTTTACGATTAAAAAGGAAAAAGTTGGTGCAGCGATTGGGGTTATAACACCCTGGAAATGACATAATCATATAGCAAAAAGTGGTATAATAAATTCTGATAAGTCTATATTCCATACAGTTAAAAATAATGAAGTGAATCTATATGCATAATAACAAGAAAAGAGCCTCAAAATGCGTTATTGGGAAAAGAAGTTGCAGAACAATACATAGAGTATGGTGCCATTTATGTTAATAAAAATACTTGCATACTACAAACCCTGAATATTGCATAGTAACAGGACATTATAGGTCTGCAAGTTGGCACCCAGATCCATTTCATCCATGTCTGTTCCTTTTGGTACCTTTATTAGAATGAGCAAATTCCACTGAGTCCTTTTCCTAATTGATGAACATATTTTGTTATGTAACATATTTGTTTAAAAAAGCAAAAAAACCCCATTTGTTTTCCAAATGGCTTTGCAGTAGTGATAACGTCTGCTGATGGCTAGAGGAACCTCCTTGTGGCAGTACAGCCATTGAGTAATTGGTGTTTAGTCTGTTGATTAAGAAAGTTTGGGGTGCTTGGGTGGCTCAGTTAAGCGTCAGACTTTAGCTTAGCAGCTCAGATCATGATCTTGCAGTTGGTGAGTTCAAGCCCCACATGGGGCTAGGGAGTCCCACTTTAGATCTTCTATCCCCTGTCCTCCTGTCTCTCTGTCTCTGCCCCTTCCCCTTCCTCTCTGCCACAGTCTCTCTCTCTCTCTCTCTCTCTCTCTCTCTCTCTCTCTCAAAAATAAACATTAAAAAAAAGAAAAAAGAAAGTGAATGTTCTTAGTAAACCAACAGGTGATTGGCCTACCAGTGGCAAACTTAAGCTATTTAAACTGGGACAAGATTCAGACTTAAACCCAAATGCCTATGAATTTGCATTTTTAGTCCCTGTGCAAGGCAACTTCTTCCCTTGCTTATTATGATATCTTGGAAACCAAATTATTGATAATAAATGTGCCTGCTGAGAACATGAGAAGTTTAATGGCTTACAAGAGGGGATGTTATCTTAACCCAAGCTCTAACAAACCACCATGAAGAACCTACCTCCCAACAAAAACATCTCTCTGGCAACTGGATTCCACATGCATTCAATTTTAACACAGACAACTGTCCTCCTGTGAATTATTATTTCCTTAGAGGTATAATGCTAGAGCCAAGTTGGAACCTCAATCATTTTTCTTGCAGAAGTGACAGGCATTGTGTCTCCTCTCTTTATACATTAATTTAATTAGGCAAACTTTCACAGTCCTTCACTATCAGCCTACAGTCTCTCTACCTTCCCAATCCTGGGAGAAGCCTTATCACACTGAGAAAAATGGTACCATATGTCGTACCTAGAGGGAGTTCCCGAGTACGTTAGCAGTGAGGAGACACCTGGCTATGAGGTCCACAAATACAATCAACCTCTAATCCAAGTCCCAACCAAGTCCTCCTCCCAGCCCAGGCTATTCTGCCTCCATCCACATTTTGTCCCCTTCCTCTGCAAAAGGATAGAAAAGGAAATTCTAGTGTAAAGGCAGTAAACAAAATTAACAGGATATATATAAATATGTAATTTTGAGTGCATAAAGTCAAAAGACTTCTAAATGTCGCAAAGTGTTTTAATGAAAAGATCAATAATAAATTAGTATTTAAAAATTTTTTTTCAACGTTTATTTATTTTTGAGACAAAGAGAGACAGAGCATGAACGGGGGAGGGGCAGAGAGAGAGGGAGACACAGAATCTGAAACGGGCTCCAGGCTCTGAGCTGTCAGCACAGAGCCCGATGCGGGGCTCGAACTCATGGACCGCGAGATCATGACCTGAGCTGAAGTCGGGCGCTTAACCGACTGAGCCACCTAGGCGCCCCTAAATTAGTATTTTAAAAGTGTGTGTGTTGTATAACAGTCAAATATCAGTATGTTTAATATAGGGGCACCTGGGTGGCTCAGTCGGTTAAGCATTGGACTCTTGATTTCAGCTTAGGTCATGATCTCACAGTTCATGAGTTTAACAGTGCAGTGCACTCTGGGCTGACAGTGCAGAGCCTGCTTGGAATTCTCTCTCTCTCTCTCTCTCTCTCTCTCTCTCTCTCTGCCCACCCCACCTCCCCCCCCCCCCGCTTGTGCGCACGCACGCGCTCTCTCTCTCTCTCTCTCTCTCAAAATAAACAAACTTAAAAAAATATGTTTAATATATAAAGAGCTCCTACAAATGGATAAGGAAAACACTAGCCAGATAAATATATGGGGGGAAATTAGCTACAAAAATTATATATAAATTGCTAATAAATATTTGAAAAAGTCAACCACATTTAACATTTAAAAATACAAATGAAGACAACTATCATTCATATAAAATAATATGGATTTTTTAAAGTTTATTTATTTAGAAAGGGGTGGGGGGATCAGGGGAGGGGCAAAGAGAGAGGGCGAGAGAGAATCCCAAGCAGGCTCCACACTGTCAGCACAGAGCCAGACACGGGGCCTAATATGGATTTTTTTTTTTTTTTTTAACAATTGCACCTCAGTGCTCACGAAATTGGGCACATGAAGGGCTCTTATATGTATTGCTGCTATGATTACAAACTGATACAATATAACATAGATATATAATATATATAATGCAAATTTTTAAAATGATCACCCCTCTTGGCCCAATAACTGTAATCTGTCTTTGAAATAATTATCTGAGCAGATTTTTTTTAATAAACAAAGAGGTCCATTAAAGGTTATTCATACTCCCAAGAATTGGAAATAACCTAAATATTTTGCTCTAATATAAATGGAAAACAGAAAATTGAATATATAATATGGCTTCAGCAATGTAAGAAAATATACTTAAGAATAAGATTAAAAAGAAATATAGCAAAATGATATAGTAATTATCTCTGGGTCACAGCATCATGTATGATGTTCTTCTTTAAAATGGCATGTAAAAAATAAAAAATTTAAAAAATTTAAAAATTAAGTAAAATAAAATGACATGTAATCACAATTTTTTCTTTAATGAACACATATAATGAGAAAAATGATCTCATAAAAGCACCTTTTAAATACTAGATTGCATATTTTTAAAATATTCCTAGTTTCCCTTAAAGTGGGTGGTCTAACATAAATAAATTTGTCTAGATCTCACTAGAACACAGATTAATATGCTCCATCCCTGGAGAGAGGAGTTCTAAAGTCGACTGCCTACAATGTAATTCAGAACTGCCTTCCCCCCACCCCTGAATTTAACTGCTTCAAACTTCAGCTAAAGCTCTATTATTTTTGTTAAACAATACAAGCTACACACATGGTCTGTTTGGTGAGCTATTTTGTTTTTCTAAAGTAAAACGACATGCTGTTTCTCCACAAAGGGCCAGGAAGGAGAGGATACCTAACACTCAGGACAGAGGGAGCAATCTAAATTGACCACAGAATCATGTTTGATCGCTGTTCTCAAAACATCCAAATCAATTCAGTCGTTCTGAACACCAGTTTGCACCCAGCACCCTGCTGGGTCATGAAGACTGGAATGAGGAGGGTAAAAGAGAGCAAAATGTCGTCGAGCCACGAACATTCACCTTGGGTTCCTGCCTCCCTAAAAAATAACCTGTAAAGGATAAGAACTGCTTTACCTCCTATTTCAGAACTAAGTGGGATAAGTGCGGATGCTTCTATAAGCAAATCTTCCCTGGAACAAATCTGATAGATAAACACTGCATTCTCCCTAAAAGCAAGAAGGACAAGAAGAGGTACGAAGATCCTCTTTAGGAAACGAAATCAAACAAACAAACAAAAAGCACAAAAACGAAACAAAAACCAACCCCCAAAACGCCTCCTGGGTGAACAATCAAGGGATCACTGTCCTTTTCCCCAGCAAGAGGGAGAGAGAAAAGCCACCACCCACCCCCTGACTGGCAGTCTAACCATGAGGCTCCCAAGCTAATCACGAGATCTTGGCACTCTGTGATCTGTTTCCCATCCCTAAAATGAGGGAAGGGACTCAAGGACTACATTTGCTAGCTCTAACATCTTATGGGTCTATGAGGAGCTTTCTTCTGGCTGGCCCCTGGAGGCCTGTGGAGACCAAGTTTAGGGAATCCAGGAGTCTCTGCACTAAATGACATAGCTTCTCAGTGTGGACATTCTGCAAGCACTTTAAAATAATTAGTTGGTCCCAGGGCTGTCTCTTAAAACTTTAATATTTACATTATGACAAAGTGAAAGTGCTCATTAGCATTTGAGCCAAAGCAGTGCCATTCTCTTTATTCATTCCAACGAGCTGATTTTACATTAGCAAGAAAGAGTTGGAGAGGTAGAGGCCCGTGGGTATATGCCTAGCCAAAGTGGATCTCAGATGGAAATAAATTTGAAAAGCATGAATGGAGGACACTTGGAGGAATTTATTCGTGCATCTGACCTCGAAAGAGAGAGCAGGGTCCAAATAAGTGACTTCTAACATGCCAGCCCTCATTCGTCCTAGCGATGCCCACAGCTCCCAGAGGTGCCCAACCAATCCATTCCACAAACACATAACCATCCTAGAGCATGGGGACTGATGGCAGGGAGGACCAACAACAATAGCAAAGATCTCCTCCCTGCTTCAACTTCCTCAAAAGTCCAGGCCCCCGAAGGCTGCATTTTCTGAGCGACGTACTCTCTAATTGTGATGAGTAACCCCAAACAGGAACAGCCCCCACACGAATTTATGACATCCCCCACTTCACTTCCAGTGAAATATGTCACAGGTCTGCTTAGAATCTGCCCAGACGCACATTTCCTTTCAGTAGACGGGGGTGAGCCCTCACCTCCCTGGATCATCTCCGACCTAATGGAGGGGCCTTAATGTCCCTAAGTGCTCAGGGACACCTTCCTGTGTTGGGGCTCTTCATCTGTGCCCAGATATCATGTTCCATCTGAGGCCTCTGGCTCCTTCTGAAATATATACCAGAGAACAATCTGGTAAAACCCAGCAAAGATTTTTGAGGATTAATTCTGTAAGAACTTCTTACACAGAAGGGAATTCTCCTCGGAGGGATGAGTCTTCGCTGTACCGCCGAGCTCTGACAGTAGAGCCGCCACTGGGCCTGCAGCGTAGGGTGAACACCCCCCACCTCCACCGCTTCTCTGCAGTTTCCGGAAATGGCCAGAGGGACAACACTGCTGTTCCAGTTTGATGTTTTCTCTAACATCACAACCTGAGCATGATTTGCATTTCAGATTTTCCAGAATGCCTTCTTTCAGGTTAGGACTGGCCTTACCTAGAAGTTAGTTATGCGGCACGATTTGACACACAGACCAAAATTCCTCCACTAACAGGATTTATACCCCCCATCAACCCGCTGTAACAGCTGAAATCTATCCATTAGACAGATTTTACCCTTTGAAGTATAGCCACTGAAGGTGCAGGTTAAAACGCCAAATATGTTCCTTGCAGAAGCATCTTCCAGAACCTTTCTCAATTACTAATGCCCCAGTAATGCCGGAAGGTCAGACTAAGAAATTTGGGTTGAAATCAACATAGCAACAAATGAGGACTGGTTTTATAAGAACATATATTTAATTTATGAAATTAAAGTGGTACCAAAATGTAAAGAGATTCAAGATCATTTTGGATCAACAAATTCATGACAGATCCTCGATATCCTATCAATAGGAATTAGCGCAAACTTACAGTTTAACCTTTGGGGTTAATGTCAAGAAGAAGAGCGACTTCCCCCGTGCCCATGACAGAAGCAGAACACTAGTACAGATTCCCCGGGGATCAGATTCCGTTCGTAATTCAGTGTAAGCAGGGTGTGTGATAGACACAGCAGAAAGATCTGGTTTTGACTCTGTCTCTACTGCGTTTAAGTATGTGACCTTAATTAACCCACCTAAGCAATGTGAGCCTCAGTTTCCTGATCTATAGATCTCAGATATGGAAAAGAAAAAACACTGTAAAATTTCTGTTCGGTTATTCTCCACTATAGAATCTCTCTATCTTTTTCCTTCTTTCACACCCAGTGGCAGAGGAATCAGCTGGTGGTGCCAGCCAAGACCCTCAGAAGGCCTCTCCTGAGCCGTTGTTAGCTCTGAATTGGGACAGGTATGTCCCATGCTTAATTTCTTGCTCGCCTGTCCAAAGGGGCTTGTTCACAATGTCGATGATATGGCTACTTCCTGGATAGGACGGGATCATTTTTTGTGCTTTTGCACTAGTCTGTATGTCTGTCTGCCTTGCATTTGAGAAACATCTCATTGATTCAGACTAGAAATTTCAAGAAGGCAGGGTTTCTTGCCATTTAACGAACGAAGGATGATGCCCAATAGAGAACCACACATGAACAGGGGCTAAATCATCCATAACATGCTTGTGATGCCATGATATTAAAGAGATATCACAAAAGTGACAGCTCCCTCTCACACTGAATCACTAACTTCCATATCTTGTAAAACAAAACCAAATCACAAACACCGCCACCACAAAGGAACCTAGGAGTGCCAGCTAAGTGACTAAGTTTTATTTCTCAGCGAGGTGATTCCAGAAGCCTTCGGAGACTGGGAGGAAACCTCTCTGTGATCCCCCCACCCCCATATTTCTATATAAGGAAAATCAAATTAGGCTGAGTGATTATAGCCAGCTTTCAGAAGTAAGCAGAATAAACCACTTTGATTTGCTCCATAGGTGGGCTTGGCCCCTTGAACAAGGCTTAAACCTGCCTTCCAGCCAGAAGTCCACCGCACCTCTGTGCTCAGTGGTTTCGCCCTGGCCCCAGCTCTACCTGGTAATGCCTGGCTCTGGAGTTTGAGTTCTGTGGCCTCTTCCTACCTCACAGACATTCACGCCAATTCTTCTAACGTGTTCCAAAACCAATTCTTCTAAGGCAGAATTCTTCTAGGCAGGCCGGCTGCTGAGCCCCTGGGATATAGAGGAGACTGAGGCATTTGGTGTCTCAACCAACTCTGTCACCTCCCTCCTCCGAAGGGGTGGAAGTCCCCAACCCCTCATAGTCCCCTGTGATTATGAGGATTCCTACACCTGCTTCAGAGGAGCCCATGAGAGATGCGCAGAGCAAGCTGGGGCCACTCAGGCCCCCTCTGAGAAAAGGAAGAAAAGAAGGGATCTGGGTGGAGGTCACTCCACCACTGATTTCCTCACTCAGGTCCAGCCTGTCAGAGAGTAGAGCGCAGCAGTCAGACCAGGTATCTGCTTCTCCCCCTACCCTCCTCCTTGGGGGTACTGCTGTGATACTGGTTGGTTCTGGCCCTAAGGACACTCAGAGGACTGTGTTAGTGACTGTGCTGTCCCCAGCATCCTGCCTGCCCAGCTGAGGCCTGGGGTCTTAGGAGTGGGGCTCCAAGGCCACAGGGCCCAACTGAGGAATCTTCCACCTCCAAACCACTCCTCCCTCTGACAGACAGCGGTGGGCAGAGCAGGGAGGAGGAGAACGGGCCAACCCTTTCCTCTTTGCTGCATAGAAATCACCAGGGCTTTACACTTAGATTCAAGTTCTGTCTCTGGCACTTATTAGCTCTAAGACTTTGGGGAAGTCATTGAACGGCCCAGGGTCCCTTCGCTCATGAAATGGGAATAGAACACAAACCTCGGTTGGTTGTAAGAGTTAAATGAGTCCGTGTTGTGGTAGAGTTGAAGGCGCGCAGTAGGCACTCAGTGACAATTAAATATCCTTGCCTTGTGAGTTTGGAATGAAACTCATACAATCCCGAAGAAGATGTGATGGGGGATAAAAGGAGGAGGGAAGCGCAGGTGTTGTGGTTCCGACGAATCTACATCAGGCTTCAGGTGACACAATACAACTCCATGAAATTGGAAAGAACTTTTCTTCTTATTTGTGATTTGTTCAGAAATGAAAAAAGAGGGAAGTGAGGCCCAGGGACTCTGATCACTGGCTTTACTCTGGTTCCAGGACCAGGAGCTCATAGAATCTGGAGGGCCGTTTGTTCCCGCAACCTGGGTGGATACGGCCAAGGTCAGCCCACCTCCAGGACACATTGAGCCTCTGTGCTCCACACCTGCAGAGAGGAATGAATTACCTGCTACCCATCCTCTCCTGGTCTCTGTCTCCAGAATATAAACCCCCAACAACACTGGCAAAGAAACTGGGCTCCAAGATATGACTAATACAGCCTTGCAATTTGTGTGGTCTGCTTAAAGAAAAACGAGGCCCCAGGGGAGGGGAGAGGGAAACAGAAGGATGTGTAAAGTTTTCCGACTAAAGAAAAGACACACACACACACACACACACACACACAGAAAGAGGGAGGGAGAGAAAGTTAAAGTACTAAAAGTTTTTTGAGTTCATTTAACAACTCAATTCAACAAATTATATTTCTTACACAAACATTCTGAGGATTAAATGAACAATACAATACTTTTCTTAGCTCTTTGTGATCAAATGCTTTGCTGTAAAAGTTGTATTCCTGGAGAGTTGATATCAGAGCTTCTCGCTCCTTGTCAGTAAACATAAGAAGAGGCCAAACCTGTGTAAATTTAAATTACATAAAACCTTTCCCCCAACTGCCTGGTCTCTTAACAGCCCCTTTTCACTGAGCTCTGTGGTCTCGGAATGTAAATATCTTTATCTTAGCAGCACAGACTTTTGAAAATTTGACATAATAGGATTTCTCCCTCGCAAGGCATATCAAACACCATTGCAAACTAAAGTCTATTTTACTTTTAACCAAGACTAAATCAAAGGGTCCTTTCTATGTTTATTTTTAGACTTTCTGTTCCCACACAACCAATGAAGTGTCCTCTCTGTCCATCCTGCCAACCGGAAGCCCTGCGAGTCGGCCCCATCACTCCCAGAGTCAGCCCCAGAGATGAGAGTATGATGGGATTGTGAGAAAAGGCAGCAGGAACAGTTGGGGCTGCATCTCTGTCTGAAGTGGTCCTGGTGGAGTAGGGAAAGTGGGTGGACCACATGGGCAGATATCTAAAAGCAATAAAGAACCAACAGGTACTTAAATGAGGCAATGTAAGATGGAGACAAAAGTGACAATGATTTTAGCTTGTCTCTGTTCTATGAAGTTCTGGTTCAGTTTCAAGCTGGTGTGGAAACGTAGAACTTCATGTGAATTGATTTCTAGAACCCTCATGCTAGAACGGTACATGTTTCTTGAATGAATAAATGAATGACACGTCAACCCAATGAATGAAAAGCAATATGAGAAAGGGAAGAATCTATTACAGATCAATGAACAGGAACCCAGGAGATTCCCCTTTGTCTCCCTTTGTCTCCTGACCCGGGGAGAGTGGCCAACAGCTGGAGCAGAGTCCCTAGCATGATACACATCCAAGCGAGCATGTCACCGTCGGCCGCAATTCCTTGGGCAGCTTGAATCATTAGCTTCCATGATATGTTCCCCACCTGTTGTAGCCTCTAGTGATCCCTCTCTTCTTGGAATCTCTACTTCCCATGTGAGATGTTTTCCTCATTTAGAGAATTAATCAGTACTGTTTTTAACTGTTGTGCTTCTTCCTTCCTTCTCTAGATAATACGATCCTTAAAGGTTGAGATGGCGTCATATGCTGCTTTTTGTGCCTACTTCATTGCACATTCTAAAGCTGAGTACATACGGAAGAATGAATCAATTAATGAAATTAATGAGCACACGCCAAGGCTTAAGGAAAAGGACATTAACTGCTTGGCTTGATGACAAAAAACAACATCACTCTTTGTGTTTCAGTCCCCAGCCCAGAGATGCAGTCGCCTTCCTCTTGTGTTGGGGGCCCACAGTGATACGCAGGCGCCTGCAGCCAGTGCCTAAACCCCGCAGCTGGCAAGTGCCCTGCCTGCACTTTATTCACTGCTCTTGTGAGCTGCGGTTGTGAGCTGCAGTGTGTTGCACTGGGTCTTCCACCCTGGGGAGTGTTTCACAGCTGTCCACACAGCCCAGCATACCTGCCCAAGACCCAGGCTGTTGAATCAGGGCTAAACACACACTTCGACGCCATCACAGGCAATGAAGCTCATGTCACGCAAGGTCAGTCTTGGGACACTTGGGCCCTGAGTTGAGAGGGTGGGATCGGCCCTGGAGTGAGGGTCCACTTACAAGGACTTGGTGTGAAAGTGAGTGGCAGGCAGCTGAAAAGAGCCACGGAATTCCCCTTGTGCACTGTGATTTTCTCCATCCCGCCCTTTGGGGATTCCTCAAGATATGAGGGGACATTTCAGAGTGGGGCGTGGGACTCTGTCTGCCCAAGTGGCAGAATTCACCTCGGCTTTCGGCAAGATATGTTCAGTGGGCCAGATTTGCAAGATTTACGTGTAGAGTCTGGAAGATAGACAGATTTGTAAAAAATCAACAGACACCGTCTCTCCAGAGGGGAAAGGGCTCCAGGCTCCAGGAGGCAGTGCCAGGGTGGTCCAGGCCGATGTCAGGAAACCGGACCCTCTGCTGCAGCGGGGAACCTAAGGAGATCACCGCTGTGGGATTTCTGTTTCACCGGCACCGCCGCCGGAACTTCAGCTCCAATGTGAAAACGACAATGCGGAGAAGAGGCAAGTGGCCACTAGATGGCAGCAGAGGGTAAGAAAAGTGAGTTCCAGGCGGCTGGGGTGGAGGGGGGGGCGTGTGAGGCTTGCAGCCCCTCCATTTTGCTTTACATCTTTAATGAGATATGCGAAGAAAATGAGTCCCTTACATGCCAGACACAGATGCCAGAGCATATGGAGAGATGCCGCACAGCAATATTTCTCTGGTTATTAAACAGGAGGCACCTAACTAGTCATTCACTGCATCATCATGCAGAGTTGTCCTTTGTGTCTTGGATGCCGCTGTTGACAAGGTAATAACAGGAGAAAGCAGTTGAGAAGACTGATGTAGGGACGTGGGCCTCTGGGCTCGCAGCATCGCCCCGGCGGGGTGCCGGGCGGGTTGCCAGCAAACGCGAGCAGCCCAGCCCACGGGGGCCACCTTGCCAAGGGACATTGTGTGGCCTCTGCTGCCAGACTCAGTCCAGGCCCAGCTTGGCAGCTTTCTGGTCTCCCTGGCAGTCCCTGAGGGCTCATTTATTCAGAACCCGATTACCACCAGACAGCTCTGGAGTCTAACCTTTCGCCACAAACCCCAAATGGGAATGGGAGCTCCGGACATTTTAAAGAGCGAGGCATGCTTACTTTTCTGGCAGAATTGAAGACGCACAGTGTAATGAAAATGCACTCAAATGCACAGAGACAGGGGAACACTTTTTTCCACGCTGCCCTAAGCAAAGGTGGGGAGTACAGCCCTGCTGACTGTGAAATATTTTCACTAGGAGAGTGGTTTCTCTGACAGACTGTTACCAGGGCTGGGAGCAAGCAGGTACTGCTATATTTCATTTCTATATTCCACCTACTTTTCCACTCCCCACACTTTGCCCTACCCCCAGCCACTCAGCCTGACCATTCCTTAGTTAATTCTCCCACCTTCCCAACCGAAGGTTTTATATAGCCATTCTTCATACAGAGAAACTGAGGCACAAAACTGAGATACAGCTTCAGGTCTCCCGGTCCCCATCCCTTTCCAAAAAGTTGAAACCTCTCCACGGTCTCCGGTGGAAAAGTAATAGCAAGATTCACCCTGCCACCATTTCCCTCCCTGTTTTGGAAAACAAGCCTATGTGCTAGAAACCTTCACTTGTCTGTGTGACCGTAGACAACTCACTTACCCTCTCTGTGCCTCATTTTCTCATCTGTAATTTGAAGGGCTGGTACTGGATGATGACTAAGGCCCCTTCCAGCTCTGCGATCCTGTGGCTTTAATTTCACAAGCCTCTGCCAGCCCTCAAAGAGTGTCACACATGATGTTTTTTCCAACAATAGCCACACTCAACAGGAGCAAGCAGCATTTCCTCCTCCAGTTGAGAAGAAATGTGGTCGTGGTTGGAGTCTTGGTGATGTTCTTTGTCCTCAGAGCAAGAGAAACAGGGAAGTTTCAGATGTTACTGACACTAACAGCAGGGCCTGGAGGTGGCCACACTCTTGTGGAAGAGACCACGCAGAGCTGTCTCGGTGGGCGGTGGAGATGTACGGGCAAGACCGGAGGATGTTTTAATAACTACTTCTCAATAAAAAGACCCATTTTATTCTGCACAGGGGTCTGGGGGCAAATCCAGGTCTCCCAGGAGGGATCGACTCTCGCCCATAATGGGGGATTGGTTCAGCTCAGCTGCTCTTACAAAGGGCTGAATACAGCATGCCGTGGTGAAGGCAGCTCCCCACAGCTCCATGTGAAAATGACTCACAGCAGTTATGAATATCAAACCTCCTTTGATGTATTCCCAGACACGAGGAGCAGCCACAGTGGGGAGGAGGTGGACTCTGGATGCTAGCTCTGTGGGGTGGCGCACAGAAGGCCTGGGCACATCTGGCACCGTCCTGAAGCTCCAGGAGAAATCCAAGCTGCCTAATTACCCCAGGACAACAGAGCTCAGTTTCACCCACCTCTCTGTCTCTCTCCCTCTTTCTCTTTCCGTCTCCAACAACAGAGGAATTAGATTCTCCAAGAATTACAACCTGTTTTTATACCTTCACCCTTCCCGAGGGGATAACAATTCACTTCCCTGAATAAAACTGGTTTTATTGAGCACAAAATGAATGCACCCCCTCACTCAGCATCTGCGCCAATTGCTTTAAAGCCATAGACCTGGCCCCAGTCAGCCAAGCGGAAGGATTTTCCCCTGTAATGGCCATTTCTAGACACTCAGCCTTTCAAGTGGCCGCATGGCACCTTGTTCTCCTAATAGGCTCTCAATGATGATTGAATACAAAGCCTCCAAGTCTCTCTTGTGTTGGCAGCTCCTGAGACCCAGTCAGTCACCACCGTCCAGAGCAGAAGACCCAGCCATGCCGACTGTATGGTGAGTGCCCAGGCCCAGAGCAAAAGGGGAGGGTCAGTCACTGCCACGTCATGCCTGTTTCACCTGAAAGCTTCTATATACGAGGAGGGTCTTCCCATTCTAGACGGGGTTCAAGAATATGTTGCTTCCTAGAAACTTGGGCAAAGTCTTTCCAGTTATAGAAGGAAGCAGCAAAGATGTCTAGGGAGGGAATCTGTCTAACCCCATGTCTGTGCATTGCTGTCTTATGAAATGGGGCTGATTTTATTTGGTAGTTAAGTTGGGCTTTGACTGGAAAACTCACGTACCTGCAGAGGTCTGCACATGCGCACATGGAAATACTAAAACACTCTAACTGAGCACTGACCATGTGCCAGGCACAATGCCCAGGGCTTCGCACACACCATCGCCTCCAAGCCTCAAAGGTGCCTGGCGGGGAGGGTAGATATCATTATCCCTGTTTTACAGGTGAGGTGCCCAAGGCTCAGAAAGCCTAGGAAATTTGCCTAAAATTGAAAAACTAAAGTAAAAGAACTTGGATCCAGGATTGATGGATTTTTAAAGCATCATCTCTTAACCACCGTGCTGTGGGGCAACATGTTTATTATGTGTCGGAGGCACTGGAATTCTGAGGAGGAACAGGAAGGACAGGTTCTTGACTTCAGAAAGCTTGAGTTCAACCACTCACCAGCGCACACAGAGTTACTGTCACTTGTATGCTCCAAGACTCCTACAACCAAGGGGCCCATAACCCATCTTTCCCTGTCACACTACTCTCAGACCTCCTGCCCTTGATTCCCAGTGTGAACATAGTGTGTACCATAAAGACTGGGGTCTTCTCCAGTAGAACTTCAGATGCTTGAATTTTACAGGCAACAATGTGAGCAATTCGACCACGGATGCATGACGCTATAGTTACTAAGCTCCTGAACTAGCCACTGTTTGTTTTATATTGTTTTTTAATTTGATTGGGAAGTTTCTCTGACCCCATTACTCTGTATTTTCAGAAGAGCAGGACAGAAGAGCAACAGGGCAGGGACCAGGAAGATTTCAAACTTGGAGGCTCAGGAAGTCAAGTGATAGAACGAGAAGAAATAAAGCAGGGTGAGGTGAAACTCCTTTGCTTCCATGACCTCCGAAGGGAAGTGATGATGTATCTGAAGGACACTGCACACGACGATGTAACAGAAAGAAGGAAGCAAAGGTTGCACTAATTGCAGAGTTTGCCAAGAGTGGACTAGCTGCCAAGGCTACTTCAACCTTCCCATGATCTGGGAGACAGCACAGTGTCCTGCTGTGCTGGACGTCTTCCAGTGGCACTGACCCAATAGGGGGGTTGGGGAGAAGACTTCTTGGTATTAAGAAAGAGAAACTTCCCTCCAAAGTCAAGCTACTGAACCACCTACATGTGAGATACAGGAGGACTGACCAAGACCCCTTGAATCCCAGCAAGAATGCTGAGAGCAGACTTAAGGTAAATCAATGGACTGGATCCCTTTGCAAATCGAATTTTTTTAAGAGTTCATTACACACAAATTTGCATCCAATTTCATTTCCAGAGATTCATGCTCATTCCTGCACTGACCATCAATCTGAAGATGTTTATTCGAGATCAGCGTCTTCCTAGAACCTTGACAAGACTGGACTGAGAGTCAAGGGGGTACAGCTCTAGGCCACCACCCCACCATCACCACCACCACACTTTCTTTTTTTTAATTTTTTTTTAGCGTTTATTTATTTTTGAGACAGAGAGAGACAGAGCATGAATGGGGGAGGGTCAGAGAGAGAGGGAGACACAGAATCTGAAACAGGCTCCAGGCTCTGAGCGGTCAGCAAAGAGCCCAACGCGGGGCTCGAACTCACAGACCGCAAGATCATGACCTGAGCCGAAGTCGGACGCTCAACCGACTGAGCCACCCAGGCGCCCCAACCACCACACTTTCTAGGTCCCTAGGCAGTCTGGTCATTTTGTCAGCCGGTCATTATTTCTCCTGACAAAACCCAACTTGGGAAACCAATATGATCTTTATTTCTGGTTCTCTCTATACATACCAGTCCAGGTACCCAGTCACTGATGAATTTTAATCATTTTCATTTCTCAACTAGGGCTTCCAGTTCCTACTCTGCCAGCCTCATCTGGTGGAGCCGTTCCTAAGGCTCCTGATGAATCCAGACACCCACCTCAGCCTCACTCTAGGAATCCATCCTTCCCCAAAATGCCTGCATTTGACCACTGGAGGGCAGTGCTGGACCAGCCAAATCTCTTTAGGGGCTCTGCTCCACCGTTGTCCCCACCTTGCCCTGGCATAAGCAGCATGCAGCCTCTGGTTGGGAGCCAAAACCGAGGACCACGGGAGCACCCTGAGAGCAGCAGCACGGCCAGCACTGTTACAATGGCTCCCCGCGCCTGGCATCGTAGGAATAAAAGGCAGTTCATTGGAAAGAGGATTTGGCTCCATAGGTGACACAGTCCCCTGAGAAAGAGATTGAAAGGAAAACTTGCCTCATCATGTCATTAAGCAGGAACAATCTGTGCCTCTGACCAGAGGTTGTAGACTCCTACCTTTTTCTACCCTCTCGGATGTAAGCTCCTGGCAGCACATACAGTGCTTGGCAATAAACGTCTGTTGAATGAGTGAACGGATGCATGCATGCATGTATATATATGCATAATGGAAATTAGCCATTTTCAGATCTGCTGCTGTTTTCTAGCTCTTATAACATCGGATGTTTCAGCCATCAATTAGTTGCTGAGCATTCATAGTCTTGGAGACAGCTAAGGATAGTCAGGTTATTAATTACAGCAGTGGCTGTCATTGTACAGATGTTATTTCAAACACCACTTCAAGAATTTCGATCTCTTACTTTTAGGAAGTCCTTCATTATGTCACCCACGTGTCCTCAGACCTCACCAGCCTGTGGATTTAAAAATACAGACATTGTTCCCTTAATATCTGACCCACGGTAACCGCAGCCTCTCTTGTGGGAATATGAAGCCGCCATGCTCTCCCTGGGGGATTTGTGGTAATTTCATCCCACACTGGAACCCCACGGGGCTCGACAACTCCTCTGAGCCAGAGTTCCTATTCACACCACCTTGGGCCATCTCATGAGACTCAGGTCTAGGCTACTCTCCCCTGTACCTGCCCCCAACAGATCCCATGGCAGTGTGGACACAGCCTGCTCCCACAATCATTTAGAACACAACTACATACTTGAGGAGAGAAAGAAGTGCACATCTTGAGACGCCAAAACCCAACATGAGACCCTCCTGTCTCCCCCACGGGCTTTCACATAGCAGGAACCAGTCTGTGCCCCCGTTAAAAATCTGCAGATATCCCCACATCTCCAAGTTCAGAACCCAAGACTAGCTCCTTTCCTGCCCTGAACCAGGACAGGGGAAAAAATCATTTCCTGCCAAGAAGCTCTCCCCACACCCTCCACTGTCTCAGGTAGAGTGTGGCCTTCACACCCCAACAGGGCAAACATGGTGTTTTTAGGTCTTAGAATACCACTTATAGGACACCAATGGCCCTGATTAAATTCATATGGGATGGGGGTAGAACCTGCCCCTCATTCTAATTAGAAAGACACCAATTAATTTTTTTAACTTTATTTATTTTGAGAGAGAGAGAGCTCACGAGCAGCAGAGAAAGAGGGAGAAAGAGAATCCCAAGTGCAGGGCACTCGAAGCAGGGCTCAATCTCAAAAACCATGAGATCATGTCCTGAGCCAAAATCAAGAGCCGGACGCATAACTAACTGAGCCACCCAGGCACCGTGACACCAGCTAATTTTTAACCAAACACTTACCATCTTAGTATATAACATCTGCATTTAGTTGGTTGCTTGTTATTTTTTAGAGAGAGAGAGAGAACTCACACACTCAAGAGCGGGGAAAGGGGGCAGAGAGAGAGAGAGAGAGAGAGAGAGAGAGAGAGAGAGAGAGAATCTCAAGCAGTTTCCATGCTCATTGTGGATCCCAATGGGGGACTTGATCCCATGACCTGGGACCATGACCCGAGCTGAAATCTAGAGTCAGACACTCAACAGACTAAGCTGCCCAGGGGCCCCTGCCTTTAGTTTTATGATAACTTCATCACCTCGACAGCAATGAGTGGATATTTGTTTTAGGTGTGAATAAACTTGTTCTCAACCTTACGTCAGTTTTCTCAACAAAAAAAAAGAGTGCTCTAAACTTCACCGAGAGTCTCTACTCTCCCGACAGAACCCCAACATGCCCAACAGTCTTCGAGGAGACGTTCTCCAACCAAAGTGGGGGAAAAAGGAAAGAGAAGAAAAGCCCTCGCTTTGTAAGTTGTAAGTTGTATAGTTGTAAATTCCTAACTGAAATTTCACTATACATTTCAAATCTAGGTCCTCAGAGGACATGGCTGGTCCTGATCCTTCTCATAAAAAGTCTGTAATCAGAGGATACTTTCCTGAGAGCAAACAGAAATTGAAAAAAAAAACAAAAAACAATTCAATCACTGTCCATGGGAGCTGAGATGATCCCATGTTAAGCGTGGGAGCTGAGATGATCCCCTGTGTTAAGCGTGTCCTATCCTATGTACTTTCTCAAGATGCCTTCACTGTGATTAAGGGACAGGCCTCCAGGGTAGTGTCTCAGTTCTGTACCTGGAAAAAAAACAATGTACAGAAATTTCTGTAAAAGAGGAGATTGACAGTCAATACACAAGAGTCGAGAGGCAAGGATGGTCCCCAGGGTTATTTCCTGCATTCAATACAGACCTGTCTCAGGGCTCTGATTTCCCTTTCCAGGTCTCTGGTGGGTGGATAATGCCTGAGGCCTTGATACTAGGTCTGATGACCAGGTTTGACATTGATGGCAGGTCACACATCCTCCTGCCTTGTGATTTTGAAAATCTCACAATCTTTCCTGAATTCTTAACTTTCTGACACCTTGTCCTAGGCAAGAAGTGTCTGAGGTTGTCTCCCTTGAAACCATAGGCCTTTCTTACAACTCCAGGGCCACACAGCCCTGGTAAGTACCTGGTGGATTTTATTTTTCGTGCTGCTGTGGCCATGAGATCGGATATAAAGTTAATGCAAAAAGTGGGGTAGACAATGAGAAGGATTGGAAATAAGGACCTGGAAAGAGTAAACAGATTGGGGAGACACTTCAAAAGTAAATGAATGGTACCAGGGGGGGTTGAAGGAGAAGGAAGAGATGGCCTTTTCCTGGCACCCTGGTTGCATACTGAATACTCTCCAGTTCCCAAGTTCTATGGCCTTGCCATCTAAAATTAATTCTTTTTTTTTTTTAGTACATTAAGTCTTGAGGTGTCAGTCATCCTAAAAAATTAGAGCCCCTATTCAGTAGAATGGCTTTGGGTATGACATTCCCCCACCACCAGGGATGGCCTTCCTTAGGGGTCTTTGGTGAATTTGTTTGCAGTCCCCATGAACACACATATATCTTCCCAACCCGCTTCCAGACATCATTCACACTGCTATGGCCATGCCTCAGGAGGACTCCCGACCACCCCATCATACCACCTGCTCTAGTGCAGGCACCCCCACCGCCATGTCACCAACCCCCCACAACCCCCAAACCCCACCTCCACATGCCTGTTTGTGTGTCTGTGTGGCCTCAGCTGTCCCCAGCTCTCTTCTGTGTAACCCTAAGCCCAGGCATTCTGGGGTGAGTGTCTCCTTATTTCTTTGTGCACTGTCCCGTTATGCCTTTAAAGCTGTCCATGAGACTATCTTGCAGAAAGATGAGCAGTCTTGGAAAAGATACTAGGAAAAAGATGACGTAAGATGGAGGCGGATGTGGGAGGAAAAGCCTTGACAAAGGCGAGAAAAGAAAGCGAATTCTTGACCTCCATCAGCCCTGACTCTCAAAATAAGATTGGCCCTAAAGATAGCTTATTATTTATCCCAAATTAAAATTTCCTGGCTCTGCAGTCACTGTGTACACAATGAAAAGGAAGCCATCACACAAAAGATGCAGTTATGTTCACAGTGGGAACGATTGCTGCCCAGCTGATTCTGCTCCAAGAATAGAATGATAACAGTGCTAAGTCAGGAACTCCAAAACTTTGGATCGTCAACAAATAGAATGATTTCTTGATAGGAAAATGGTTAGAAGGGAAGGTGGGTAGAAAAGGAACCCTCTGATTCTCAGATGGGGTGGGGGTTGCCAGGGGAAATTCCAATCTCTGCTCCTCCATGGTGAGCTCACAACCAGCTGTGTTGACTGGGAGAAAGCCCTGTCTGGATATGGGCAGACCCCAGAAGCCCCTTCACGGGCCCCTCCGCAGCTTCCTACATATTGTGTGATGGGCTGTACCTCCTTCTCTTGCCTGAAGTGAAACATCATCATCAGACTTTAAACTCCACAATCAGCAACTTGGACTGGTTTTTTGCTTCCACTGTGTCCTCAGCACTCAGCAGAAAGCTTGCATGTAATTGACACTCAATAAGTATCTGATAAATGGGTGCTTGACTGGTTCATCAATTAATTAAAAATGAACAAATTACTTCCTCCCTGTCTGGCTTCTGTGGAGTGGGTCCTAGAACCAGAAACTGCCAGGTGGGCAACAAAAGCCATAGTACTACATCCAAAAAAAATGACTGCTCAGACCTTACCTCATCCTTCTGCGCACATTAGACCCCTGAAACTCAGAAACAAGGACCCAAGAGATCATGACCCACCAAATGTCTTTCAACAAAAGGCTGTCTCCCTGGTTGTTTCCTCTCAAAGAATAAGCCTCTCGGGGCTGATAAGAGAATGGCACCAGATGCTGAAAACACGGGCCCCGAGTGGCAGAGGAGCGCCAGAGCCTCCTCTAAAGGGGCCTGTTGGATCGCTGCCTTTGAACAAATCTGAGTGTGTCTTTCGATAGCGTGAGCACCAACCACCCCCAAGGACCTCTTTCCTTTATTGCTGCAGCAATGAAGCAGCCACATGGCTGTTGCAGATAAGGTGGCCCGAGTGCATCGTGCATGCCAAGTAGGCTTCCTGGTAAACAGCACTGAGAAGAACTGCAGACCCACCATGTCCCGGCTTCTCTGCCTTGTACTGCCCTTCCTCTGTACGTGGCTCCCAGGTAAACAGGTGCAATTTCCCTCTCTTTCTCATTTCTCATTTCCTATCCCTTTTTCTTTTCCAGATGGCTCCTGCAAGACTGAAATTATACAATCTTCCAACATAACTGCCATAATTGGGACAGATGTGGAGTTTCCATGCCAATACAATATTCCTGACAAAAATTTTGAGTCTGTGTACTGGTATCTGCAAAGAGCTGACCAAAGATTCACCTATATCGGCCATACCTCTCAAGGCACTGTGGAATTGGAACATTACCAGTTGTTTGTGAACAGAAAGTTGTTGTCCAGTACCTTAACCATTAAGCATGTGCAGCCTAGAGACAAAGCCATTTACTACTGTGCTGTTCGGCACCATGATACATACTGTGTATCACATGGAACAAAAACCATAAGCCTCAGGCAAACTCAACACCAGAAATTCAGAGGGTCATCCAACAAGACAGAAGGTGTTCAGAGTCATCTTGAACCTCCCCCCGTTCATTCCTCAATTCATTCACTCAAAACTAAGGGGACCTTATGTCTTACAAATGGATATAGTAGGTGCTATGGGGATACAAAGATATAAAACAATCATTTCTCAAGTAATGAAATGTATTCAGCAAGTGGCGCCTCCTCACTTTTATCTTGCTAAGCCATGAAAAGTGAAAATTAAATACTGTTGAATTACTTGAGCCTTTGACCTGACACATAAAGGCACAGTCCCTAACACCCAGAAAGACAAATGAACAGACACATATACAAACTGAAAGCCAACAATCAACATCTTAATTACCGATCTTGAAAAGTTATCAACATTTCTAAAAACCTGAAAAAAATTATATATATAATGTATATATATACACACACATCCAGGAAATTATATAGACGATAGATTGGTAGATAGATGATTGATAGATAGATAGATAGATAGATAGATACAGAGTCAACAGTATAGTATGAATGACTGAAGCAGACTTGAAATCCAGACTTCTTAAATTTTGAATCCCAAATCTTCCACTTACTGACTTACTAGCTATATGACCTTGGGCAAGTTACTCTATGCCTTGCTTTCCTCGTTTAGGAAATAATGGTAATAGAGGCACTGGCTGGCTCAGTTTATAGAGCATGCGACTCTTGATTTCAAGGTCATGCCCTCTATACCCTATGTTGGGCATAGAGATTACTTAATAAAAAAAAAACCTGCAAAAAACTTAAAATAATGATAATAATAATATCTACCTTAGAGAATTGTAGCATGAATTAAGTGAACTATTATATGTCATGCACTTGAGCTATGCTTGGCACATAGGAAGCACTCGGTAAGCACCAGTCACCCTTGTTGTTGATGGTGATGCTATCATGATGATAATTCCTCACCACGTCCCTGGGCTGGGTTGGAGCTTGAGGAGCTTCTTGATTAAAAAATAAGTCAATCTCTTAGGCAATTAAACATTCTTTCATATATTACTATCCCATCTAGTAAGAACAAAATATCAATGAAAATAGAAATACAATTCAAAAGATCTTCAGGACCTTTTTCACTAGTTGCTGATAAATTATTAAAAGTGTTCTTACATAGAAAAAATGAAACCAAAGGAAAGTAATTTCTGCTTGACCCTCATAAAATAAGCAAATATAGACTTTATGAGATACTAAAATACAACAGTACCCCCCACACACACTTATTAAATGGATAGTGGAATCACTTATAAAATTAAAGTTGTTTATAAGCATAATTATAAATAAGAAATTAGTTCCATCAACATCACAAGTGTACTACATGACATCCCACCTCCAAGAACATGACAAATGAAGTCAAAGCACCCCTGACCTTATGACATCCTAAAAAACTATCAAATGAAGATGATCCCAAGATTCCAAAAGTACATGGGCTCTACAAGGACACATCCATTTCTGCCTCTGCTTATTTAAGGAACCACCCAGGGAAACTCCTTGGTGTGACCCACTGAGCTGAGAACTAGGAGTAAATAGAACTGTCTCCTCTATTTTCTCCTCTGAAGATACACATCTCCTGCTGCCTCAGATACTACATTTATTCATCAGTGGAAATCCTAATCCCCTGCTGTCTTGCTGGCTTTCTCATTTGCAGCCAACATATGGGCTCATCAGCACTGGTGCCCCCCAAGAGCAGCCCTTTAAGGGCTCAGAATCATACAAAATTGGAGGCTTTTCTTGGGATAAAGAAGTGGAGGAAAACCCTTTGCCCCATTTGGCTTTGGGGATCAGATTTCAAAGTCTTAACCTTACTGGGATGGGCACAGCCCCAGAAAGTGTTTGGTGAGTGAGTAAGTGACTTTCCTCCTGGGCTTGCTTTTCTCCAGGGCACCTCAGGGTTATTGATGACATATCTCCAGAATTGCTGAATGTTAAATTGGAGAACGTGGGTTTTCTAAAGGACACTTACAACCCTAGTAGCCCTGCTGTGTTCTCTGCCAGTGGAAAAACTATCCCATAATTCCAGGTCTCTGATTCTGCCACGCTAAGAGTACCGTGAGAGAAATAATCTTTCTTCCTTTACAAAACCTGCTACTACCAAAGTCAAAGGATAATCTGGAAGAAAAACAAAGTCATTAGAAACTTATGTATGGACTGGAGAGTACTTCCCAAGGGCAGGTTTCTGGGTGGTGATCTGTCCCAACCACCTCATGGCCTAACTGGAAGCCCTCTAGTCTCCCCATGTGGTCCTTGAAGGACAGGCATAGAAGAAAAGGTGAGCAGGAAGGTTAACAAATGCTCATCAAGCGGTGCCTGAGTGGCTCAATTGGTTGAGCATCCAACTCTCAGTTTCGGCTCAGGTCATGATTTCATGCACTGTCAGTACAGAGCCTACTTGGGATTCTCTCTCTCTCCCTCTCTCTCTGCCTTTCCCCCACTTATACTGTCTCTGTCTCTCTCAAAATAAATAAATACACTTAAAAAAAAACAATTGCTCATAAGTGTCAATAAGTCTCAGAGTATAGAATTGGCATGGTTCAGTTTTTATTCAAAAATATATATTGAGGTAGAGCACACTTTACACACTGTATGTTAGCCAATTTGACAATCATTTATATTAAAATATAAATATATATACATTGAGTGTCTACTATGTGTCAGACACTATGCCAAGAGCCGAGGTTCAAGGCAAATGATATAAGCTCTCTGCCATTTTGGAGTTCACACTGCAGCAAGGGCTTACAGCCTAACAGAGGAACCAGACCAGACACACATGGGAGCAAGAGAAGTACTTGGTGGTAGCGATTACGGGAGGGTTCCAGGATCAAAGCATGGATTGGGATTAGGACCTTGAGATTTCAGGATGAGTTGGGAGATGGGAGCCAGGCAAACTTTTTAAAGGAATTGAGCTGAGACTAAATATGGAAAAGTTTATTTATTTACATCTCAAAGTCCCAAGTCAGTAACAGAAGCAGAATTACAACTCAGAAGAGTCCCAGCTTGCCTCTCCGCTGCTCTGCTTGGCAGCTGCTTCATTCAGTGCCACACAGCTGGGTAAGTGAGTCGCAGATGGAATAGTGGCAGCCAAAATCTTTTTAGAGACAAATGACACTGTGATTTTCCTTGACACCCATTGCAATTCCTCACTAATTTCCAAAAATATCTTATGTTTGCTTTAACACAACCAGTGGGGCTCAGACATTTCAGTGAAAACACATCAGAGAAACAAAGTAATCCCATCCGTCTGAGCATTCTGATCCCAAAGCAGCCAGACCAAGAACCACTTACTTACTGAAGGCCATCCTGGGACCCCAGGCAGCTGAGGTCCTGGCCAAGGGACACAGAAAGGGCATTTTCTCTCTTTTTACTCACCTCCATTCTTGTTCTTCAGTTGCTTGTCCAACCAGATGGTGCCAGGGCAGAGAAACAAAAGAGCAAAGACGGCAACTAGAAACAGGGCAAACAGCTGATAACTGCCATGCCTGAACAGAGATAAATCGTGGGCGCACACCAGAGTCTGACTTTGTTGTCACTAAAGCTTTATGTGGGAAGTTTGAGGGTAATGAGTATGAGATAAAGCAAGCAAAGAACTTTCCTTCACTAAATTTCTCTCTTTTTTCTCCCAAAGAACTCAAAGGGAGTAGGGAAAGAGTGGATGTGTTCTCAAATCAAAGGCAAAGTAGATTCCTGAAACTTCCAATTAGAGATAAAATCAGAAATTCTGGCACTCTCCCACTAATATTCCAGTGATCCTCTGGATAAATGTTTGATACTAAAGACCCAGAGTGGCAGCGGCCATCAAAGAGAAGGGCACTGAGCTGGAGTGTGTAGGACCCAGTGTGGGTTGATTTGATCTGACCCTGGGGTCTTTTTGCTTCTTCAAGTCTTTCTATTCTTTTTTCATCCCAGATGGACAAAAAAAGACTGTGTCTCTAGCCCCTATGGGCCTCCATCTTTAGTTGCGAGAGACTCCTTTGCCAAAGGGTGTAGGAGTTAGTGACACTGCCCATTCATCTCTGACACAGCTACATTCAGGTCATCATTCACCTGCCCAGAGTCCTACAGACAGCCTAACAGAGCTGGGCCAACACCTCCTTCCCTCAGCAGAACATTCTGTGCCACACCCGAAATGACAAGTTCTGTATCTCCCTTGGTGATGATGGCTCAGGTAGGGAGCTATGACTAGGTCACTAACCCACCAACGGCAAAGCAAAAGAGATGTGGCAAAGAACCGACATCTAGTGGGCATTCCACTGTGTGCCAGGCACAGGGGTAAGTGCTACTTCACATGTGTTCTCTCATTTCAACCTCACAACATCCCTGCATGGTAACTACAATGACCCTATGTGCAGAAGAGGAAATCAAGACTTAGGGATGACACTTGCCCAGCTACTGCTAAATTGCAAAGGAAGATTCAAAACCCAGAGCCATTAGATCTGCACAGCCAGTGCCCCTTTTGCACATAGATGATGCGGGTAGTGATACCACCTAGAAACCCAGGGGTGATATCAGAATGTTTGCTTCTACAATTACAAACAAGGTCTAGCCAGGTGGGAGATATCCTGCTGTTGCAGAGGGCCTGCCTCTCCCTACACCTACGACAATATGTAGAAGACCTGCTTCCCCAGGTTTTGGCCTGGGTTGCTGACAAATCCTTTCCCAATCCCATCCTTCACTAGATGACCAGCCCAGAATGCTCCTTGAGAGTCAGGAAACTCCAGACAGAAATCCTACTTAGACTGTTGAATCTCTGCTAAGCTCCTAATATTGACAAGCTCTGTGCTGGGCACTGAGAAAGCGAATATAAATAAGATAGAGTCACTGTTCTAATGAATCTTAAAGCCCAGTGCAGAAAACAAATTATCGGATAATTGTAATAGAGGTGATAAGCGCCATGACCCAACAAGCTCAGGGAACCCAGGGTATGCTTCTCTCTAGTTGGGGTGGGGGAAGGAGGAGGAAGTTCTGGTTTTTCCAGGAAGGAGAAGCTAGTGCAAAAACTGGTACTATAAAGACTATGATACATCTTTGAATCTGCAAGTATTTTTGTGCAGCTGAAATACTGAGTGCAAGTGGCCAAAAGTGAAACTGGAGGAAAAAAGCAGATCAGGAGATAATTATGGCCATAACATAGGATTTTCATACTTCCCTAAAGGCCAAGGGAAACTACTGAAGGAGTTTCAGCAGAGGTGTGACCTGATCCCCCCTGGTCTGAAGAAAAATCTGTATGATGGCTGCTTGGAGAACGGATGAAAATGGGGAGAGTCTGGAAGCAGGAAGAAGATATCTTGGAACAGTATAGCAACAGCCTGCAACATGTGAAGAAGGCTCGGACGGAAGCAGGGGCGGCAGAGGCCAAAGGAAAAGGGACTGGCAAAGGAATGATAAGGAGGGAAAATAACCATGCCCTGCAGAATACCCTCTCCCCTGGGAATGCCCTCCAAAGGCAGAGGCTGACAACACCCTACTCAACTCTCGAAGCTTTGTTCAGGGTGGAATCTTCTTCGTGTCCCAGGCAGAGACAGTTCCTTCCTCCCCGCTCCTAGAGCACTTTGTGCCAACCTCTTCCATACCACTTAACACTCCTTCGTAATTGCTCTATGTCTGCTTCCCCCCAAAGACTGAGTGTTTTGAAGACAGAAGCCATGTCCTGTTCACCTCCTCTTCTCCCAAATGGTATCTGGCCTGCAACAGGTAATTCACCCGAGTTTATTGGATAAACAGCCCAACCTGTGACCTTGTAGGGCTGTCACACCTCTCTGTGAGGAAGTGACTAACACCCAGACACCTTTATAACTGACAAAGCTTCTCCCAGGCAGGCAGTGGCTGATCAGGGACAGCCAGGAAGCACCAGCATACTGAAGAGCCTCCCCCATGAAGCCATGCTGTGGACCTGTCCCCTCTTCTACCTCACCCTCTTCTGTGCAGGTAAGGACAAGCCACTGGGCCTTTCACTCTTAGGGAAATGTGCTGCAGGAATGATTTGCAGGGCGGGGGGCAGGGGGTAGGGGGGGCGGTCTTCGGGGAGGGCCATTGCTGAGCTTGGCTCCATCCCGTTGGAACAGAGGGAGATCTCCATAGCCTCTCCACCTGGGCTTTCCCTTTCAGGGGTCTCATTGGATATCGTTTTGAAACCAGACACCGAAACCCTGACTGTTCTAGTTGGGGAGCCTGCCACCTTCCGATGCAGCATAACAGGAGGGGACTGGAAAAATTATCAAGTGAGCTGGTATAAGAAGAATGAAGATAACTCCCTGAGTTTAGTATACAGACTAAGCAACAGTTCTAATGCCAATATAAGCAGTAATTTCAAAGGAAATATCGATGCTTTAAAGGGCCAATGTATACTTGACATTCAAAGAGCAACAATAAAAGACACTGGGACCTACTACTGTGCGTCCGATATCCACGGTGCTACAGCCCTGCAAGCTGGTCTCCTCAGAACCCTTGAGTCAAACCAAGGGGGGCAGGTCCAATGAGAAGACCACCTGTAGCTAAAATGTGCACCACGCTGAGGTGAGACCACCTGATAATCTCAACAGTAACATCTGATAAGAGAGACAAGAGCTAAGTTGGGGCAAGGGCCTTATCTTTGTGGTTGGTTGAGAAGGGGCTTAGTTATCAGTCAAAGAGGGCAGAAAATCTCATTAGGGTTTATGCAAAGCGACCAAGGGGCCCCTGCACCTGACTCTCAGGGACTTCTGAGAAAAGGTTGAAAAAAAAACAATCTTCAATGCTGAGAAGGTTTTCTTATTGTGGAGGCAGGCTGAGATGAACAGAATTTCTACTATCATGAGTGTTGTAGCTCATTCCAGAGTCTTTATTGTGAAAGCATTCGTGTGCATAAACTAGATAAAGCAAGGATGGTTTTCCATTACCATCCTAATCAAAATTTCCAAAGCTATTAGAGATAGCTTTAACTCTTACTCTGTGAAGAAGGATGAATAGAGTCATTTTCTGAAATGCTCCCTAACTATTTCAGATATTGAATGTTTTATATCATCCCTTAGTCACGGAGGAGTTCAGGGGCAGGGGGGGCATGGGGATGGGTAGGGGGGGATAACACAATGTTAGCTGCTGAGTGAGATCTTGGAGACTAATATTTGTGGCAGTGTGGGATCTGTGAGTTGGTCATGGATCAAGTGAATCAAAAAAAAAAAAAATCCCAAGTCCCAAGTTGAAATGGATAAGCCAAAAGTGTCAGAGACTACAGGAAGCCAAGTCCTGGAGGAACCCACTGAGTAGACCAACAGGCAGGAGGACTTACAGATACAAACATTTAATAATCGTTTAGGGAGTGCTTTCACTCTGTTGGCTCTAGTAGCCAACTATTTGTTTTTCTGCTCAACTGACTAGTCTGGAATTCTCTCTCAACATTAAATTACAACCCAGGCATTATGATGCAAAGTAGACATTGAGTTTGTGAGAACAACAGCTCTCCTGATACCTTCTATTCAATATTCCTTCCAATGCACTATCATCTTCCTCACACATTTATTTATAGGGCGATTATTGTACTTACGATATTAGGATAGGTCATGGGAATAGAAATAGCTCTAAGTCAAGTTCTAGCCTAAGTTCTAGTCTCCTTAATGTGTCTACAATTTATTTTAAAGACAGCATTAGAATTACAATTAAAGATTACAGACGAATACAAAAATACAAGAAAGCACATACTATCTAACAATGAGTGCACTGGCTTCATATGCAATGCTCTAGGAGCTCATGAAAGGACAATCACTATGAGCAAAGTTTCTTGGAATAGCTGAGGCTTGAAAGAGGTGGGACTTGGGTAAGTGGAAAGGAAGAGGAGGGATATTTCAAGGTGGGTGTACTAGTTATTTATTGTTACATAACAATTACCACAAAATTTAGAGGCTCAAACATTTATTATCTCATAGTTCCTGTAAGTCAAGAATCCAGGTGTGGCTTTGCAGGGTCCTTTGGCTCAGGGTCTCTCATCAGTCAAGGGATCAGCTGGGGCAACAGTCATTAAGCATTGACTGAAAAAGGATCCACTTCCAAACTCACTCAAGTGGATGTTTGTGATCCTTATGTGAGCATTTCTGTACAGATCCTCATAACATAGCAGCTTCCTTCCCTAGAGCAAGGACTTAGAAAGAAGGCTTCCAAGATAGAAGGCATCATCTTTTTGTAACCTAATCTTAGCAGTGACATCTCATTGCTCCTGACATTTTTTATTCTGTAGAAGTGAGTCAATATGGCACAAAAACAGACACACAGACCAGTGAAATAGAATAGAAACCCCAGAACTAGACCCACAAACGTATGGCCAACTCATCTTTGACAAAGCAGGAAAGAACATCCAATGGAAAAAAGACAGTCTCTTTAACAAATGGTGCTGGGAGAACTGGACAGCAACATGCAGAAGGTTGAAACTAGACCACTTTCTCACACCATTCACAAAAATAAACTCAAAATGGATAAAGGACCTGAATGTGAGACAGGAAACCATCCAAACCCTAGAGGAGAAAGCAGGAAAAGACCTCTCTGACCTCAGCCGTAGCAATCTCTTACTCGACACATCCCCAAAGGCAAGGGAATTAAAAGCAAAAGTGAATTACTGGGACCTTATGAAGATAAAAAGCTTCTGCACAGCAAAGGAAACAACCAACAAAACTAAAAGGCAACCAATGGAATGGGAAAAGATATTTGCAAATGACATATCAGACAAAGGGCTAGTATCCAAAATCTATAAAGAGCTCACCAAACTCCACACCCAAAAAACAAATAACCCAATGAAGAAATGGGCAGAAAACATGAATAGACACTTCTCTAAAGAAGACATCCGGATGGCCAACAGGCACATGAAAAGATGTTCAAAGTCGCTCCTTATCAGGGAAATACAAATCAAAACCACACTCAGATATCACCTCACGCCAGTCAGAGTGGCCAAAATGAACAAATCAGGAGACTATAGATGCTGGAGAGGATGTGGAGAAACGGGAACACTCTTGCACTGTTGGTGGGAATGCAAATTGGTGCAGCCGCTCTGGAAAGCAGTGTGGAGGTTCCTCAGAAAATTAAAAATAGACCTACCCTATGACCCAGCAATAGCACTGCTAGGAATTTATCCACAGGATACAGGAGTACTGATGCATAGGGGCACTTGTACCCCAATGTTTATAGCAGCACTCTCAACAATAGCCAAATTGTGGAAAGAGCCTAAATGTCCATCAACTGATGAATGGATAAAGAAACTGTGGTTTATATACACAATGGAATGCTACGTGGCAATGAGAAATAATGAAATATGGCTTTTTGTAGCAACGTGGATGGAAGTGGAGAGTGTGATGCTAAGTGAAATAAGCCATACAGAGAAAGACAGATACCATATGGTTTCACTCTTATGTGGATCTTGAGAAACTTAACAGAATCCCATGGGGGAGGGGAAGGAAAAAAAAAAAAAAAGAGGTTAGAGTGGGAGAGAGCCAAAGCGTAAGAGACTGTTAAAACCTGAGAACAAACTGAGGGTTGATGGGGGGTGGGAGGGAGGGGAGGGTGGGTGATGGGTATTGAGGAGGGCACCTTTTGGGATGAGCACTGGGTGTTGTATGGAAACCAATTTGACAATAAATTTCATATATTGAAAAAAAAATTAAATGTGTTGTTTTAAGTCACAAAAAAAAAAAAAGAAGTGAGTCAATAAGTGCAGCTCACACTCAAGGGGAGGAGGTGATTACACAAGAATATGAACACCAGGGATTAGAGATCATTGGGGGCCGTCTTAGAAGCTGCCTACCACAGGAGATTAACACAGTAGAACAGAGAAAGAGAGGGCTTAAAAATCTGGTTGAGACCAACTTGTTTAGAGACCTCTGACCTACAAGGCTAAAGAGATTTGATTTGATTTTATAAGCCAGTATTTCTCAAACTTCACTGTGCATGCGAAGCACCTGGAGAGATTGTTCCTATTTATACTTTTGAGTCCCAGCTACAAAGATTATGTTTCAGTCTATCTGGGGGCAGGCCTCGGAACTTGCATTTATAATAAGTGCCCAGGTGACTCTGATGCAAGTGGTTCAAGGACATGCTTTGAGAAATTCTGCTGTTAGCAACAAAACTATTAGTTTAGTACAGGGAAGATGTGGCCAGGTTCTCCTGCCCTCACTACAGAGAAATGGACATTAGATGTGGTCAAGGCATCTCTTGAACAATGGGTCTCAATTCCAACTGCATATTTTAATCACCTGGGGGAAGTTCTTTAAAAATACAAAGGTCTGGAACACATCTCCAGAGATTTTGATTGAAGTGGTGTGGGCACAGAACTCTGGTTTCCCAGGTAATTCAACCTCCATGCCTTGCCTTCTCCCCCCTCTCCAGTCTAAGACCTTGCTATTTCAAGTGTGGTCTCTGGCTAGACAGCATCAGCATCACTTGGAATGTTGCCAGAACGAAGAATCTCATGCACTGCCCTTGAACTAGTGAATCAAAATCTGCATCTTAACAAAATTCCCTGGGTAAGTTATATGCATATTAAAGTTCGAGAAGCACAAGTCCAGGGAAGCCATCACCACTGAAAAATTTCACAGAGGTGGAGAAATATAAATCTGGTTTTCCCCAATGCCACCCAAAAAATCCGTATTTGTAAAAAGCTCCTGAGGGAGGCTGATGTGCAGCCAGGTGTGCGACTCATGACAAGCAATCAGTCATCCCCAAACCAGGTTACAGATTATTTGTGTTACCAATATAATAAATATTCTCTTTGAGTCATTGAGGTGCTACTGTGTCCTTGTATGTTCCTTGGAAGAAGGCTTTATATAAATTCCAGGTATGATCATTTCTCATTCATCCACAAGCAGATTAGGAAATGAATTAATATTTATTGAGTCAATGTACTTTTTACCACACCATGTGACCTTCATAGATTATCCACTGTAACCCAGAACCTTGTGCCACATAACTTCAATTCAAGATCAAGCCAGAAAAAAAGAACATGAATCATTAGTGTCTGATTAAGTCTGACTGGGAAGAAAAGGGATAAGAGTGAGAGCGTGTGTATCTAATTGTCCATTCCTCCTTCAGGACAGATGAGAATGTGAAGTTCTGATTCAGGTTGGGGTGAGGCAACTCAGAACCTAAAATGGGCATTGGGTGAGCATAAAAAACAGAGCCTGGAGCCAAGGTAGAAGAAAGCAAGCAGAGTGCCCAACAATGATCTGAGAGAGGCTGGGCACAAAACAGGGAAAAAGGAAACCACATGAATTAAAATTAAAGACCTAGAGAAATTCCCTGAGCTTACCAAAAGGTAATTGAGAAAACCTTTTATATAGGGCCACCTGGGTGGCTCAGTTGGTTAAGTGTCCTACTTCAGCTTAGGTCATGATGTCAGGGTTCATGAGTTCCAGCCCCACATTGGGATCTGTGTTGACAATGCAGAGCCTACTTCGGATTCTTTCTCTCTTCTCTCTCTGTCCCTTCCCCACTTGTGCTTTCTCTCTCTCTCTCTCTCTCTCTCTCTCTCTCTCTCTCTCTCTCTCTCTCAAAATAAATAAATAAACTTAAAAAAAAAAAGAAAATATTTTATATATTACCTGGAGCTCCAGACTAAGGTGGAGATAGGGCCACCAAAGGCCCTAGCATACTATAAACAAGAACCAAGTGTTTCTGCAAAATTTCCAAAGCCAAATGAGTGACAAGAATGTCAATTGATATTTCTATATTGTCCATGTTCTTCCCTACTGCACTGGTAAAGGCAATTGAAAGTTGACTAAAGTCATACTATTGTTGTCCCCATTATCCTGCTTTCTGTGACTCTTATCTATCATAAAAAGTGCTCACTTGAAAGAGTTCAGAGCAATGAAGAGATATCTCAGAGTGTGTCTGCCCAGGCTCTAAAAGATCTTTGAGTTCAACTGTCAGGGCACAGTAATAGGCATGCCACTTTCACCAAGCTCCCAAACAAAGGAGTCCTTAGGCATCCTCTGTCCCTAGAAATGGAAGATGTAATTGCTCACAGGTAGCAAAAAGGCAGTAGCTTGTGTCCATCCGGTAGCACAGTGCTATCAATTGGCTGAACTTACAAACAGGCCATCCAACATCATGGAACCATGGTATGGAGTAACTGGCAAGAGAAAACAAGGGAATTTCCTCTGTGTCAGAAGAGGCCACAGCCAGCCAAGGAAGAGAATGTGATTCCTACATTATATATTTTATTTTCTGAAGGGGTCACAACCTGGAAGAAATTACTCATTACAGCATCCTGCAAGTGCCCAGGGAATATCCAGGTAGGGTCCAAGTAAGGAAATGGACTAAGGTAATCCAGGTTGTGACCTTCATTCTGAACAATTAAGGCTTTAACCAGAAAATTAGAATCATTGAATTTGAAAGCCAAAAGGGATCTTAGAGGCCAAGCAAGAATCCTTCCATTAAATGTATATGTACATTAAATATCAATTGAATAAATGATCATCCAAACTCAATTAAAATATTTTCAGTGACAGTTCTTATTTTAAAAAATCACTTTTTTGGGCACCTGGGTGGCTCAGTCAGTGGAGTGTCCGACTCTTGATCTCAGGTCTTGATCTCAGGGTGATGAGTTCAAGTCCCATGTTGGGCATGGAGCCTACTTTAAAAAAAAAAATCACTTCTTATACCAAATTGAGGTCTGCTTCCCTATAACTTTTTTAAAAATATAATTAACATACAATGTTATCTTAGTTTATGGTGTACAACATATTGATTTGACAACTCTATACATTATTCAGTGCTTGCCATGGTAAGTGTAGTCATCATCACAGAAGGGGGTTGAGTGGACAGATGGGAGAAATAGATAAAGGACATTAAAGGATACAAACTTCCAATTATAAAATAATTAAGTCACAGAGATCCTTCCTTATAACTTTATATGTTGGTATTTTTTGTGCTTTCTGAAACAACATAGACTAAGTTCTACCTTTATATTTTCAAATATTTGAAGACAGCTATCATATCCAACCTCTCAAGCCCTCATTTCTCTATACCCAATACTCAGCCATTCCTCATGACTGTCTCATAAGTTTTAAGGTCCTCAAGAGGAGATTCCAAGTTTAGTATATTTTTCTGTTCCACACAATTCTCAATATTGTAACTCTCATGTGGTGGGTAGTCAGTAAATATGAGTGAATGTATGATGTGCCCTGTGACTGTTCAATATGTTCACTTAAAAGTCTCAAACTCACTTTAACTCAACTCCAAGACCAAAATCAGGATCTTCCTTCTAAATATGGTCCTTTCCTGAGGTTGCCTATCTCAGTGAATAACACTGCCATCTCCAGTCCAGACACGTCTCTCCATCCTTTACTACCAACTCCTTGTCCAAACTTCCATTTTCTCCTTTGAATTATTTCATCAGTCTGAATGAGCTAGCTGGTCTCTCGGACCTTCCAATATGTCCTCCCCTCAGCAGCCAGAGTAATTTCTTCAACATACAAATGTGTTTATGTTATACCTCTGATTAAAAATCCTTCAATGACAGGGGCATCTAG